>NW_008332402.1:61034-99137 GCF_000622305.1 Nannospalax galili
TCTTAGATTTGGAAATTGTTATTGAATATGTCAATGCTGTTGTAATGAAATGCTTCTTCTAATCATGTGGTTATTAAATAAATAACTTTAAAAAAACATAAAAAATCACTTTACTGTAATGGACTCATAAAAACATCATGCAGCTAGATCAACATAGGCACTCAACTTTTAACTTTTTAAATAAAAAATAGAACTATATAAATAAAAAAAATAATAAAGAAGAAAACTTCATACCCTATAAAAAGGAAAGTTAGACAATGATACCCAAATTCTTTACTGATTTAACCACCAACTTGGAAGGAAATGCTTTTTCTTTCCTTATGATCTTTCCCCAGATTGTTTATTTACTGAGGATAATGCAGTCTCCTGTGACAGCTCAGTTCCCACAGTCAGAAATGACTGTGCAGCTCTGTGAAAACTTGATGGTTTATGCTCATAGAAAGGAGTCCAGTGGGCTACATTTATAATATATCTGTTAAAAGAATCTAAAAATGATTCCAGAAGATAAAAAGTTCAGGAAAGCCTTCTCAATGGTGTATGCCACAGACCCCTTGGAAGTCTGGTGAGCATGAGCATCGCTTCTGAGAACAGTAGGGTGTGCAAGAGTGCATGCGTGTGTCCGTGTGTATGTGTGTGTTACATGCATGCATATGAATGTGACTGTGGAGGATTTAAGGACTTAGATGTCATTCCCCAGGAACCACCCACCTTGTTTTTTGAGACAGGGTTTCACTGAGATCCAAGGCTGACTAATTCGACCAGGTTAGTAGGCTAGCAAGCCTAAGGTTCTGCCCATCTTTACCTCCCCAGCTCTCGTTTTATGTGTGTGCTACCATATCCAGTTTTCACATAGATTCTAGGGATTGAACTCAGGTCCTCATGCTTACATAGCAGCATTTAACCAACTGAGCTATCTTCCCAGAACTGAAAACAATGCTTTTGTAAGCATAAAGTAAAATATATATGATCGCAATGGAAACCGATTACATGGAAACAGAACTATCAAAATATTGTAAATAGCTGGGCATGGTGGCTCACACCTTTAATCCAGAACTTGGGAGGCTAAGTCAGGTGGATCTCTGTAAGACTGAGGCCAGCCTAGTCTATACAGTGAGTGCCAAGCTGGGGCTACAGGGAGACACTGTCTCAAAAAGACCGAAGGGGGTGCGTGGAGAGATGGCTCAGTGGTTAAGAGCACGGTCTGTTCTTGCAGAAAACCTAGGTTCAAATCCCAGCACCCACATGGCAGCTAATAACCATCTGTAGCTCCAGCTCCAGGGGGTTCGATGCCTGCTTCTGTCCTCTGTGGACATTGCATGACGTGGGTACACTTACATACATGCAGGCAATACATGTATACATATAAAATAAAAATAATAAATAAAGTATAAAAAAGCCAAAAAAATGAAAATAAGATTCAGATAGAGTAAGATAAAACAAGAGTCTTTATGTCTGTCAGATGGAATGTCTGTGTTTTTTTTTACTTCATAAGTACAAATTATATAACATAAGTCTCTAATTAAATAACATGGTGGCTCTAATAACTTTCAAAATGTCGAAGTGGCAATAGCATACATGTCTGAAGATTATGATTATGTCTCAAGTATGCCTGTATCAGTGAGAAAGTCATGGATCTCTTAAACATTATTGTGGTTTTCTACATTCAAAATCAAAAGAAATGATAAATGTCAGGGAGAATTTAGTGAAAATAAACACATATTTTCTTTCCCATCTACATTCACAGACTCCTGAATTCTATTCCAGATTCTGTGCAAACTCCCAAAGGAGTTAATTTATTCATATTTGTTATACAGATGCTTCCCCTGGCCCACCACATTGCAGAAGGATTTCAGTCTTGAACTTAAAAAGAATCAGAGACTGTCTTTTTGTGGAGTGCAAACATCCTTTGAGGCCCCACCCCTTCTTTTGTAACCCCTTTTCCCAGTGAATTACTGGCCTGGTGAGAATAGCCCATAAGCAGCTGCCTAGGGTCTGGAAGCTGACCCTTGACAGGGCTGAAAGGAGTGCCCCACCCCCACATCAGAGGCCCATGGAGAAAGAGGTCACACATTTTCTTTTGAACTGATGTCATCAGCCAGGGACTAGAAGGGCCTTGGGTCATTCTAGGGTAGAGCAAAGTTGGAGAGTAAGACTGGAAGAAGAGCAGAAGTAAAGTTAGAAAAAAAGACTGGGTTTTAGACTCAGAATGAACTCTGAAATCTCATCAGTTCAACTCATACCCTTCCTACAACCCTGAGACCCCTGCTGACACTCAGCTACCCTTTCCTTGAATGCTTATATAGAAAACTTCAGACTTTATGAAGTAACCCATTTCATTTTGTCCATCTCCAGTGATTAGCAAGTACCTTCTTATTAGGGAGCACCTTTCTCTAGAATATCCAGCCTGCTTATTCACACGTCCCAATTCTATCAGTTAAAGACAGGCTAAGACATCCAACTTTCTTGTTTGACACTGTGAAGACTGACATAGTTAAGAGTCAGCAGGTAAGACTTCAATTTTAAGGTTGTCTGGCAGTTTTCATGAGCTCTTTTAATTTTAAAACAAGAATTTCCAAGCAGGATAAATTGAACAGCTACAAAACCATGAATTCTGTGACTTTTCCACTTTAGGAAGTCAACTTTGAGATGTCTGTAAATGATTAGATGTAGAACCTGAGCAGTGTGACGCTGACATCAAAGCACTAACTCATGCCGACTTAGGAGACAGAGTTATCTTGTGGGTTCTCCTCCTTAGTCCACATGTAACTAGTTTTCCAAAGGAAATACGTATTTTAAGCATGTGCTTCCCAGGGCACTCAGGCATGTACTTAAGCTTTTCAGAGAATCATTGATGTGGTTAGGGATATCAGGGTCCATATTCATATAAGTGCAGGTAAGTACCTCTTACTTGCAGTTAGCAAACCCTGCTCCTAGGAACAATGATATCTAATTCCTTACCAGATTTGTTTATATTTTGAACCTATAGTCTTGGGTATGTTACAGTGATTGCACATGGCAAATGTACTCCTTAGTTTGCAAGAGAAAAGTTTTGCGAAACATTTTGAGGGTAAATAAGATTTGTGTGCATAAATGTAAAGAGCAAATTGCATTTCCTCAAGTAACATAAAACAAGCCTCTGCATGTCTGTCAGATGGAATGTCTTATCTGTATTTTTTATCATAAAAACAAATTGCATTGTCTACATACATATCTAGTCCCTCTTTTTTAGTAGATTAGCCTTGGAATTCTTTGGTGCACAAAAACAGTTTTTGCTAGGCATGGTGGCACACACCTTTGTTCCTATCACTTGTGAGGCAAAGGCAGGCCTGGTACATAGCGAGTTCTAGGTCAGCTGGGGCTACAGGAAGATCCTGTCTCAAAAACCAACCCCCCCAAAGAAAAACAAAAAAGAAAAGAAAAACGGTTTTGCACAGTTGTATGGCAGTATGAGAGTGGGGTGGAGGAAAATAGCAGCTCAATTCAAGCTACACACTGGCCAACATCTCTATGCAACTGAAGAACACTGACTGAACTCTTATACAGAACACTCAGCCTTGTGGAGCTGTCAGTGATAGGGTCTTATTCTGTAGCCCAGGCTGGCCTGGAACGCCCTATGTAAAACAGGCTAGCCTCAAATTCTGCCTCTTGAGTACTGGGATCAAAGGCATGCACCACCAGCTGGCTGAAGCACATTTTAAGGCAGTGAAATATGATGACCTCCTCCCTCCCCAGTTAATTCATTTTAAGCTTTAGCAGATTTAAAAATCATTGTAAGAAGTGAACTGTGAAAATGATCAGTACCTCCATGAACTTGGATGTGGCGTTGAGCATGCAAGTTTTGTGCTGCTCACCCCTGTACTCAAAAGGCACCATGACGAAGCCGATGGCTTCTGGGATGGCCAGGATAAAGGACAGGATCCAGATGGAGACAATTTCAATGGCAGTAATCAAGGGAATCCCAATTCCTTGAACGCGACTCCAGGAGGCAACAGCTCTGTACCTAAAATGAAAAAAAGAAAAAAGTGGGGTGGTAAAAGAAAGATAGTTAATTTTGAACTCATTTTGTTTACAAAGCATCTTCCCTTGGCCAAAGACCAACTATTGGCTTTTTGGGAATTTTCTGTGAGTCTAGGTGTGAAAAACAATTTAACCTTCTAGGAAACAGATTGCTTGGCAGACCTGAATCTAAGATCTGAAGTTCTTCCATCCAGATAGGCCATGGCCAGTGCAACCATGAACACATAGCAGCTATGAACACCAATGAGCCCAAGACTGGGCCCTTCAACATTTCATCATGATGGGGGAGGCACCCGTGAAGTCCCACCCATTCCTGAGGAGTTATTGGTAGTCCATGGTTTGTTAGGCAGGCAGTGTGTTTTCTTCAGTGGTCTAGCCACTAGTAGGTTGCCTCATGTTCCAGCAAATACTTCTCTACTGAACCTCATAAGCACCCCTAATTAAACCCAATGAGTGGGGGACAGGGGCAGAGAGAGATGAAAGTAAGAGGTCAGCTAGTTGGGAAGAAGGGGTTCAGAGGGAGAGGGAGGAGACAAAGGAGGGTAATGTGAGGTGCCTATAACTACAATACATTGTATATATGAAATGTGGATGAAATCGTCAAATACATAAACGATGGTGAAAGTGGCAAATAATCTTGAGAGAGTTTAGGAAGTGGCAGCAGAGAGGTTAGCCCATGTGTTTTAAGCTGAGAGAAAAGTGGACGGTGGAAAGGGTGGTGGCAGCTGCTAGTCCTTTTCATAGCCTCAAAATAGTAACACCGATTCCTCTTTAAATATAAAGAAAACTTGAAAGATTATCTATGAAGTGTTTAGTCCTTGAGTGAATAGTGACCATTCCATCGTTTCCTCCCTTCATCTACCTTCAAAATAGGATTAACATGGCTTGGACCAGGTGGCAGTTTTAATTAAATAAATATAACTTCTGTGAGTATCAAAGGATAGTTCAGTATCTCCCATTAGAGTCCTATGCTAAAATATGTGAAATTGAGTTACAAATATCTTCATTCTTAACCTTTGGAGTTTGCAATCTAACAGAAAATAGTTTATAAAGAATATAAATGTGACTGAAAAATAAGGTTTAAAAGCCTCTCTGGCATTAATAAATTGTGCTTTGCACAAGACCTGCTCAAGATCACACCAGCTAAAATCCCACCATGGACTGGGGAGGGCTCATGAAGTTCAACCCCTAGCTGAGGAGCTATTGGCCACTGACAGCTCCTGGGTGAGAAAGAGTCATTTTTTTTCAGGGATTTGGCCTTAGAGAGGCTACCCATGCTCCAGTAGACGGTCCTACCCAAGCATGAACAGGAAGCACTATGTGGACTCAGTGTATTACACACACACACACACACACACACACACACACACACACAAGTTAGGAGGATAAAGTGGTGGGGGGATAGGAGAAGAATTGGAGGGGAGGGAAAGGGGCAGTGGAATTTATTAAAATGCATTATGTGCATGTATGAAATCCAATTAAAAAGGAAATTATGTTTATCATATTTTCAACACTGTGTGTGTGTGTGGTGGGGGGAGCTCCTGCAGCTCAGACTGGCCTAGAATTTACAATGTATGCTAGGAAAACCTTGAATTTTCGACTCTCTTGCCCCTGCCTCCCAAGTGCTGGGATTGCAGACATGTACCATCACTCCTGGCCACTTTAATATTTTTATGCCAACAATCACATTTAAAGGTTAAGTCTGAAGAAAGTCTAGCTTAGAAACTCTGTGCTCTTTGACCTGATGTGATGGTCTGATGCTAACTGCTTTCAGGCTTACTATGAAGAATAGACCTGGGACACGGCATGATATTTTTGTGGCTTCAATCTTGAAATTTTTGTTTCTGTTGTAATGGAAAGGAAACATTTTCCTTTTATAGTTTTCATTGACTAGTGCCAGAAGAAGGCTGTAAAACAGACGAGAGCATTGGGCACAGGTGCACTTGGGTTTGCTGGACATGCCTCTTTCTGTTGAAGATTTATCAATAAAGCCAAGGCATGTACAAGTTACCCATAAACACCAAAATGAGCCATTTATCATTTTTGTTAGTGTACTATCTCAGTGTGTCTCATCAGTATCTGGGAAAACATAGCTCCCAAGACTAACGATGCCTAATTATTTACCAAATTTGCTACTAGATTAGAGCCTATAGACTTATGTCTATGACAATGGTACTACTTGATATATTTGCAGCTTAATTTGCTGGAGAAATGTTTTAAAAAAGATTTTTAAGAAAAATGAAATTTGCATGTATAAAGATCTCTGAAAAAAAGACCAGGTTAGTTCTGAATGCAATAAAATGCAACTATACAAACAGATCAAGAAAATCCTTTTATGATATAGCCTAAATAGAGTCTTAACATTTATGATTCTGCCGGGCGTGGTGGCTCATGCCTTTAATCCCAGCACTTGGGAGGCAGAGACAGGTGGCTCTCTGTGAGTTCGAGGCCAGCCTGGTCTACATAGTGAGTTCTATGCCAGCTGGGGCTACAGGGAGACCCCGTCTCAAAAAAAACAAGAATAAAAAAATCCACGATTCTTTTAGTGAGATCAAGGTTGCTGGTCATTTTTCTTCCTGGTTCTGCTTTCTTTTCTTTGTTGCCTTACTGAGCTGGAAGCCTGATGTCCAGCAAAAGCTACAGTGGAGGCGGGTTGTTTGTGTCCCTAGGCTGTCAGCTGAGTTGCATCTGTTTCTTCTTCCCTTCCCTAAGCTCAGTTAGATGATTTAAATAAAACACCTTATCCCACAAGAAAGTAAGAAAGCCAGGTTTCTTAGCTAGGATTTAGGGTGGAAGATGGCTTAAGTTAGACAACGTGATGAACTTATTCACAAACCAGCTCCATTTTATATTGTGTCATGAGTTCTCAGAATATTACATGGTGCTAGTTAAGATATTTGTTCCCTAAAGTTGATATGCTACAACAGGTCACCAGTGCTGTTAAGAGTAGGCAGAATTAGTAAGATAGGGCCTAGTGAGAGGAAGTTAGGTCCCCTGAAAGGGATCACAGAATGCTAGTCTTTTGTATTCTCTCTGCTCCCCACCCCCCATTACTAGGTGAGTGGTTTTACTCAGCCACACCACTCCCAACAAAATGAGCTGCCTCAACATAAGCCCAAAAGTAAAGGGTCAATTAACCATGGCCAGAAACCTTCAAAACTCTAAACTAAAAGAAATCTTCCCTCGTAAGCTGGTCATTTCAGGTATTTTTGGCAATGGCAGGAATCTGGCCAGCACATATATACACGTACCCATAATCTTGTGTCAATTCAATATTTACATGTAAGTAGAAGTAATTTTTACTATTTGGCTTACTGACACATATTACAGAGAACTGGAGTATTTTTTATTTGCAATCACCTTGATCTTGATAACAGCTTTACTGGATATCAGAGCAATTAGAAAGAATTACTTGTGATGATGGACATGGGTGAGTTGTAGAAAATACGAAATCCTAAATGTTCCAAAACTGATTTCTTCTTGAAAGTTTATTGTGTAAAACATATATACACAAATAGTCTTTGCTTATTTTATTTTTGAAGCAGGGCCTCATTATGCAGCCCTGGTTGGCCCAGAACTCACTATGTAGATCAGGCTGGCCTCCAACTCACAAAGATCCACCTGCCTCTGCCTCTTGAATGTTAAGATTAAAGATATGTGCCACCACACTGAGTCAAATATGGTTTTCTTACTAATGAACAGCCTTCAGTTTAGTTCTATGTGTGTGTGTGTGTGTGTGTGTGTGTGTGTATGTGTGTGTGTATGTATGTATGTATAAGTGACATCTTCAGTTGTTATAGAAAATCTGCAAGTATAGATCCAGTCACCACCAATTGATACTTCAGAAATAAATATTTCCTCTTTTAAAGAATATTTTATTTTTATTTTATTTTATGTATAAGTGTATTGCCTGTATAGATGTAAGTGAACCTGTGTCATGCAATGCTAGCAGAGGTCAAAAGATGACATTGAATCTCCTGGAACTAGAGTTATTAATTGCCATGTGGGTGCTGGGAGTAGAACCCAGGTCCTCTGGAAGAACGACCAGTGCTCTTAACTGCTGAGCAATCTCTCCAGCCCCAAATCTTTCCTCTTAAAATGTTTTCATCAGTTTGATTGCCCCATATTGGCCACTGGTTCATTGGTGGACCCTGGCCAATTCCAACATTCTTAGATTGGATTTCTCCTAGGCCTTTGTCCTTGGACCCCTACCTTGGCAATCTCACTCCATTTTGTGGCTGTAGTGTCATTTAAACCATTTATTGACATCCCCACCCCCAGGCTCAGAGATCGTAGTAGAAGAGGAGTTAGAAAGATTGTTCCTAAGAGCCAGAAGCTGGAGGATCAAAGTGAAACAGTGTCTTCTGTTTTACTGGATAGGACTGCTGTACTCATGAACTCACAGCAGCTGTGGTTGGCTATACAAGACCTGCACATGATCAAGACATTCAACATTCTAGTATGGAATGGGTGGGGCTCTTGAGGAGCTATTGATAGTTGATGGCTTCTGGGGGAGGGAGAATCAATTTTCTTTAAGAGTGTGGCTCCGGTAGGTCTACCACACTCCAGTTGATGGGCCTACATCTAGGAGTACATGGGCAGCACACATTGGACTTAGCAGGTATTAAAAAAATAAAAGGGTTCTTCATTATGGTGCAGGATCAAGATGAAAAGGAGAATCCCAGGTGGAAACTTCTCATCCACAAGCTCTGTCTTAACATCTGTGTGGAGAAAATGGAGACTGACCCGGGCAGCCAAGGTGTTGGAGCAGCTCACAGGACAGAAGCCTGTATTTTCCAAAGCATGATACACCAATAGGTCCTTTGGCATCAAGAGAAATAAGAAAATTGCAGTTCACTGCACAGTCGATGGGACCAAGGCAGAGAAAATGCTGGAGAAAAGTCTGAAGGTTCAGGCGTATGAGTTATGAAAAATAGCTTCTGTGATATTGGAGACTTTGATCTTGGAATCCAGGAACATACTGATCTGGGCATCAAATACGACCCAAGTACTGGTATCTATGGCCTGGACTTCTCTGACCTGCTGGGTAGTAGTTCAGGTTTCAGCATCGCAGAGAAGCAGCCCAAGACAGATAGTACTGGGGTCAAAGACAGAATCAGCACCAAGGAGGCCAGGTGCTGGTTTCAGCAGAAGTGTGATGGGATCATCCTTCCTAGAAAATACATTCTATCCAAAAGGCCAAAAAAAATTTCTCAGAGAAATTAAAAAAAAAAAAAAAAAAAAAGGACACAAAGTTGGGAGGGTTAGGAAGACTAGGGTGGATCTAGGGGAAGTTTGGGGAACAGTTGAGGGTGAACATGATCAAAATACATTATCAAAGACTTAATTAAAACATTTAAAAGTGTAATTAAAAGTTTAAGCCCTCTATGCTGATAATTCCCAAATTAATAACTCTAGCCCAGGGCCCACTTTTAATTTTAGACTTGTGTACATCTTTGTCAACTTGGGAGCTCCACTGGAACACATGACAGGCTTCCAAACACCCAAAACAGCCCTTTTCCCAGGCTTAACTAACTCAGGCACCAAGCCTTTGTTTCCCTCTTCTTCTACCACGTACCCAATTCATTTGTGAGTCTTGTAAGATCTTCCTTCAGGACTATTTAAAGGTGCTCCCTTCTCACCACCTCACGCATCATCAAGCTGCCTGGGTTTCTGGTATGGTTTCCCAGCTGGTCTCTCCGTATCCACCTTCTTTGCTTTGCCATAGTCTTTCTTGGAAACAGCAATGCAAATGAGCTTACTAAAAGAGCTGGGCACCCTCTGCTCAAGCCCGGCCATGATTTCCCACCCTTCAAGGAATCCCCACAAGGCATCCTCAGAGGCACTTGTTCTCTTCCTTTAGGTTTTTATTCAGTGTATGACTAGATAGATAGATAGATAGATAGATAGATAGATAGATATAGATAGATATAGATAGATGATAGATAGATGATAGACAGATAGATAGATAGATGATAGATAGAAGATAGAAAGATAGATGATAGATGATAGATAGATAGATAGATAGATAGAATGATAGATAGACAGACAGATAGATAGTCCAAGCTGGCCTCAGCTTCATGATCTTCCTGACTCAGCCTCCCAAGTGCCAGGATTACAGATGTGTGGTATGACCCCTGGATAAACTGTGTCTTTTATGGAGGCCTTCTCTGGACATCCTACTTGAAATTTCTGAATCTCAAACTGGGTGTGGTGGCACATACCTTTAGTCCCAGCACTTGGGAGGCAGAGACAGGTGGATCTCTGTGAGTTTGAGGCCAGCCTGGTCTGCATAGTGAGTTCCAGGACAGAAAAGGTTATATAGTGAGATCCTGTCTCAAAAAACAAGAAACAAACAAACAAAAACAAGGGCTGGAGAGATGGTTCAGTGGTTAAGAGCACTGGCTGCTCTTGCAGAGGATATAGGTTTCATTCCCAGCACCCACAAGGCAACTAACGACCATCTATAACTCCAGTTCCAGGGGATCTGTCACCCTCTTCTGACCTCTGTGGGCATGGCATGACACAGGTGCACTTACATACATACAGGCAAAACACTCATACACATAAAATAAAAATGAATAAAATATTTAAAAACAAAAGAAACCTAAAATTCTGAATCCTCTTCTAGAATTATCCTGTTCCACTTATTCACATTTATTTTTCTCTATAGCACTTCCTACCATGAGACTAACCAAATGCTTTCTTTATGTATTTTGGTTATTGGCTATGTCCATTGTTTTAGAACATCAGCCTCATAAGACACTTTGAGTGTCTCCAATACTAAAAACAATAGGTACCAAATAAATACCCAGCGAATGAAGTGTCTTTTTTCCTTACCATGCATTTGTTTTTACTTTATTAGTCAAAGTAAATAGCATTTTATACTATGACCATTTTCTGTTTTTCAAGCTGGATTAGGTAATATATACAAAAGCTAATCCTTTCAGAAACAGAGTCAAATCATTTTAAAATAGGAGGGATATTTGGGTTGATAGTGTTTGCCCTTGTGTTCAAGATGGGAAACTGAGAACTTGGAATCTGAGGGTGGGAGTTTTGCCACATCCTCTGCTGGTTCTCTAGTGAATGTGGGAGCCTGGGTCAGGACTCGGATCTGCTCACTCACAGGAGAGTCTTCCCATTGCCTACAATCTGACATATCAGAATAAAAGGATAGACTGTTTTACTTATGTACAGTTGTTTGTTAGAGTATATATCTATTAGCAGATTTTAAAAATGTTTTCAAGGCCAGAGACACTTCATTCATGTGTACTGAATCTTGAAGGTATGGCCTGAGACAGTCACTACATTTAAACTTTTATGGCTGAACAAAGTTAAAGCATTATAAAATAAAATTTAAATTCAAAAGATACCACCTTAAAGTATCTTATTTTATTTTATTTATTCTTTTTATATGTATGAGTTTATATGGCTTGAATGTGTGTAAGTGCACCCATGTCATGCAATGCCCACAGAGTCAGAAGAGGGTGTTGGATTCTCTTGACACTGAAATTATAGATGTTTGTTAGCTGCCATGTGGGTGTTGAGAATGGAACCTGGGTCCTCCTCCATGGGCATGACCCTTACCAATTTAAGGGCTGCACATGGTAATACAACATCAATACCATTTCTATAAATCTTTTTTCTATGTGTTACTTCCAGTGTTTCAAAGTACTGAATGACACGTTTGTGCATATATATATATTTTTTTTTTCTATTTCTGAATAATTTTTCTGGACAAGTTTTAATGAACGGGATTGCTAAACAAGGCAACAAAAGATAGCTCAAACACATTTTTGTTTTTGATAGAAAGTCTCAACTTTGTAGCCTACCCTGGCCTCTACCTTCCTGTCTCAGCCTTCCAACTACTGGAATTACAGTCATGTGTCAGCACATCTGGTTCATGTAATTTAGAAAGCAGTTGTTAATAAGTGCATATTGATGAGTGCTTGCTTACTTTAGGTTTATTAGACTCTCTTTAATTTTGCTGCTTCCATACGGTAAAGTGGCACACCTATCTTTTCTTCCCGTCCTTTATTAGTAGGCAGTGATTATCTGTGATAGTGGTTTCTGATTTATATCTTTGCATGATAGACAAACCGACTGCCACCCAGAAAGTTGGAGGTTAATAATATCAGAAAGAATTCTAATGAGAAATTGCATGAGTTTGGTGAAAGAGAAATAGATGTAAATGCTTGGACACTTCTATAGCTGAGATCTTATTTCCGGCTGGCCAGTCAACGGGATACAATTAAGATGACATTTGGCCAGTTCCAGGCCTGGCCTCTTACAGACTGGCACTGCAGCCCTGAGTCTGCCAGAGCAGAAGGCTGAGAAGCCCTCAGACTATCTAGAGAGGGAGGTGAACTCTGCTAAGCTCAGACTTCCAGCTGCCCCTGCCAAGGGCCAGGCAAGAGCATTGTGGATTCAAGAGACAAGCCCAGCGCCAGCTGCAAACTGCCTGCCACCCCAGGGGAAGTGGCATGGAGTGAAACTGCCTGAATTCCTGACCAATAACATGGTGCAATCTGATAAAATGGTTGTTTGAAATGACTGTTTGGTGGTAGGTTGTTATCAGAGAGAAATGAGGTAACAAAATTAACCAATTGTCTGATCTTGACAGCTGAATAAGATAAAAGATGAATAACTATGTGTCACAGGGAACAGTCCAAAAATGAGATCCCCAGTTGCCCTGGCCAGCATGTAACGTTGTTCACTTTCCGCCTTTTCAGCTCAATCTCTTCTGCATCTTCACATGACCTCATTATACGGCAGCAGAATCATAACGCCAGGAGAATAAGGAGAAACCAAGTCCAAGTCTAAGAAAAATGAGGCACTTCAGAAAATCGCCTCATGCTTCTTGAATTGGGAAACTTCTTTGAGAATATCAGAGAGAGCACCAAGCAATGATTTGAAGTGATGGACTGAGGAGCTGGCATCACCTTTGAAGTTTAAAGCATGCAAAAACAAAGCTGCCTTCTTAATGGATCTTTGCAACATTTCCAGGTATCTAATTATATGTTGCTCTGGAATAGTCGTTAAAAGAGTTTTATCTTTTTATAGTCTCCTTCTCCAGACATCTTTAAACTACAAGTTGGATCTCTATCCAGACCTGTTATGGTTTGACCCCGTCATCATCTTCTTCTTTAAATAAGACTGTTAACTTCACAAAGACAACACTGAGGTGACTGCCTTCTGTTCTCCCCCAAACAAACCAGAAATAACATTTAGAACTCATCATAGCATGCAAGAAAACCTACCTTATTGTTAGTCAAGATGGTTATTCATATTTTGTTGGGAAAATTTATTCCTTTTAAAAGTATAACTAACTTTAGTATTGAAAAATGTATTGATAAAGCTGTACAGAGGTCAAAACTTGCTCTTAACTTTCTTCACCAATTTCTGAAATTCCTCCTTTATATTTTTCATAAGAGAATAAAGGTGTAAATTTAAGGTGAGCAAATAATAGTGAAATTTGAGCAGGAATTAGTAAAACGATTAAACTGCAGCAAGTCCATAGTTGAACAACAAAAGCTTGTTCAACAGAGTACAAGTTATGGAGTCTCTCTTTCTGCAATGTTTATCTTGCTCAGATGAAATGGTGACAGTAAGGAAGCCAGTTCTTTAAATTTGGTTGATAGCATTCTGTATTTCAGTGAGTGATTAGTGAAGACATTCAAAAGAACTCATATTTACTTTCATTACTTTTGAAACAACTCTAAACTGAGGGAAGATTACCATATTTAAAAATTATTGTTAAAATATTATGGCAATTCTTCTTCCAGGGCTATAATTTGATTTAGTTCAGACAAGAAGATATGGTTTTGAAAAATCTGAAATTGTTTTTTTTTTTGAAGAGTCCAATTTCCTCTTTTTACCGTTTTTTTTTCATTATACAAAATAATTTTTTTTCAGCACACTAAAAATGCAACTAGATGAAGTCTCAAAACAAATGATATCTTACTTATAAGAATTAAATATAGGGGCTGGAGAGATACTTAACAGTTGAGAGTGAGTGCCGCTTTTGCAGAGGACCTGAGTTTAATTCCCAGGATCCAGGTCAGGTGGCTCACAACTCCCTGTTGATTCCAGTTCCAGGGGTCCTACTCTTCTGGCACTGAGCTCAAATGTACATACACAGTGATGCACACAAATATACATAACTAAAAACTAAAGCTAAAATTAAAGAAGAATTGTAAATGTGATTGATTCTCTAATGTGAAAGCTTTTGAAATAGAAATGTCAAATACACCCCCCTGGCATAGGTCCGGCATAGAGCCCCCATCAAATGAAACCTAAGAGTAAAGGCCATATACAAAGGATGACGAGTTCATTCCCAACAAGAACTCTCCTGTTTTAGTGGACATGACATTTTTAAATGGTTCATCTCCTTGGTGTAAAAGTCAAACCACATCTTAATGAAATGATTTTTGGAGTTATTATTTCTCCTTTTCTAAATGAACAATGACTCATGTTTCATTTGATATACAACCACTGCTGTGATGGAACACATAGTTCATGCATTGGACATGGAGAGGAGGTTCTGTAGGAGACCCCACACCAGAAATAGGAGTTGTCGACTTAAGCTGCCCCTTTTCATGCACTGGGGCTGAAACAAGAAGGCTTCTGCAATTAAAATAAGAGTGCAGAGGAGCCAGGCCTGGCTAGGCCTTTGGTAGGACTGACAACACCCCTCCCCTCAGCCCTTTTGCCTTGTTGATTTTTAAATAATTTTATGAATGTTTGATTTGAATTTTAAAACTTTACCTCTCAAAATATACTTGTGACAGTTGTGCATGGTGGTGCACACCTTTAATTCCAGCACTCAGGAGGCAGAGGCAGGCAGATCTCTGTGAGTTTGAGGCCAGCCTGATCTACATAGTGAGTTCCAGGCCAGCTGGGGCTACAGGGAGACTCAGTCTCAAAAAACCTGTGGTTATAGTCTGATTTTCTATCAGTCCTTTTAAGTCCAGGTTTTTTTTTTCTTTTCTTAAGAGTTATTTATTTTTTATTTATATGCATGTGTGCTGTGTGAATTAACATGCACCATGTGCATACAGTGACCATGGAGGTCAGAAGGAGGCATTGGGCCCCTGGAACAGGAGTTATAGGTAGCTGTGAGCTGCCACGTGGGTGATGGGAGCTGAACCCAGGTCCTCTGCCTGAGCAGTAAATGCCTTCAACCACCAAGCCATCTTTCCAGCCCCCCAGAAGGTTTTCTTTTTCCAGAGATCTTCTCTTTATGGTTTGAGATTTTACCTGCTTGAATAAAGACTGCCTATATTTGATTACTGGTGCAAAGGCTTCAAAGTTATGTGGACTTGCTAACATTTTCAACCCCAGTGTCTCTCTCTGTAAGATGGGGATACTTTTGGCTCATGTTCCAGTTAGAGAAAACAATTTCATATATATATATATTTAAATGTATGCATGTATTGCTTGCATGTATGTAAGTGTACCTGTGTCATGCAATGCCCATGGAGGACAGAAGAGGCCGTCAGATCCCCTGGAACTGGAGTTACAGATAGTTGTTAACTGCCATGTAGGTACTGGGATTTGAACCTTGGTCTTGTGCAAGAACAGCCAGTGTTCTTAACCACTGAGCCATAGAGAATAATTTCTGTAAATTAAAATAGGTCTGGTATTCAGATTCAAGAAATGATAACTGTGTATTTTACTACTGATATATAGTACCAGGTAAGGGTTTAACTTGGTTTTCTCCCCGGGCAGCTAAATAGCACTATTTGTCAAGAAATCTTTCTCTTCACATTATATTCTGTGAATTGAGCATGTGACACACTCCTGGGACTCTAACACCCTTTCTGGTTTTCCCATTGTCAGTATGCTTGTGTCCGTATTTTAACTCTCTAACAATGTTGCACGGGAAAAACACTTTTTGTCAACCGTCAAGGATTACATCTCATTTCTTTTCCCCACATGGCTTCCAGATTTATATTAAAAAGTCTAATCAGATAATGTAATGAGAATATATCTCTAAACACACATATGGACAAATGCAGGCCAAAATTTACTTATGTTAGTGATGTGACAGCTATCACTTAAAGCCTTCAATTTTCAGATCACATAACATGTTAGAAAGCAGTCACGCCTGTCATAACCCCAGCAGGACTCAATAATACAATCTGATGAAAGAAGGAATTATCTGGGAAATGCTGCTGGTAGGAACCACAGAGGGAGAACTTACCAGTGAATGAAACCCAGGTTGTAAGTGCTTGTGGAGCTTTTTAGGGAAATGGCCAAAGTATTACAGTCTACTTTTTAAGTCAGTGGAACCTGAACAGTGGCCTCCTATTGTAGAATCCCTCCCCACACACTACTGGGGATGGAACCTAGGCCTTTGAATGCTCTAACACTGAGCTATAGCTCAGTAGAAGGACTTCTTTAAAGCAAAACTTCTTAAACTTTTTCCATTCCTGCCCCTTTTATGTCTGAAAAAATTTTTATGAGATACCAGGCATAAAGGTACATAAAATAGGCAAACAAATCATTTACTAATAATCATAAGGAAATTATTTTAAAAACAATTCATTGGTATATGTATAATGTTATCATTTACTTATTGTTTGTGTGTATGTGATATGTGGGGGTGTCATGCGTGTGGAGATGCACATGTGGAGGTCAGAGGACAACACTTTGTGGTGCACTTTGTGGAGTCAGTTCTCTCCTCTACCTTTATGTCAGTCTCAGGTGTCGAGCTCAGGTTGTCAGACTTGGGTGGTTAGCACCACTGTCCCATCTCACTGGCCAATTTTATCATTTATTAAAGATGAATGTAAAATTGCATACTAATGAGATGGGTGTTTATTTTTACATAAAGAATTATGGGGCTGGAAAGATGGCTCAACGGTTAAGAACACTGGCTATTCTTGCAGAAGACCCAGGTTCAAATCCCAGCATCCACATGGCAGCTAACAACTGTCTGTAACTACAGTTCTAGGGGATCTGACAGCCTCTGCTGTCCTCTGCAGGCATGCATGGCATGGGTGCACTTACCTACATGCAGGGAATATACGCATACACATAAAATAAAAATAATAATTTAAAAAAAGATTTATTTGGGGGGGGGACTGGAGAAGAGAGCTCAGTGCTTAAGAGCACTCAAGTTTGGTTCCTAGGACCCAGGTCAATCACCTCACAGCCACCTGCAACTTCAGCTTCAGGGGATCTGGCACCCTGTACTGGCCTCTGTAGATACCTGCACAAAACACATGTGCTCATACACAAACGTACATATACATAAATAAAGTAAATATTTAAAAAGAATGATATCTTTGCTGAATATTTGATACTGCAGAGTGCAGAGCATCTTCAATGTTTTTCAGAATTGTTTGATATTTTGATTTTTATAACTGTCAATGCTGAGAATGGCTCTTTGCATAAATATATAGTACAAAATGGCATAAGTATGTTTAGGGCTATTTCAGAAATTGTTGGAAATTCTGTCCTAATTGCTATTCATATAATGATTTTTAAAGTGAAACGCAAATCATCAATGTAAATTGCAATTTAAAAGATCAAACATTTTAACATAATATAATCCAATAGTAATTTGAAACATTCTGAAGAATGATAGGAAAATAATACAAGTGTTTATTTTCTGTAATTAAACCAATGTTTCTCTAAGAGCAGAAACTTTGTATGTACAATAAAACACTTCAGTTCTCAACATACAACAGTCCTGCTTTGAGCTGAGGTGTTCCAAGCAGTGTTTATTGGCATTATGTGATGTTGCCACACACACTGCAGAATCAAGGTTGCGGCGAGGTCACCTGATGCAACACAGGTGAGCGCAACCAGCAACACCTAGTGTTCAGGACACATTTGATTTTTAATTAATTTTTGGTCACTGAGTGTTCAGAAACCTTTTACTGTTGCCAAAATTCCACAGTTTCTTCCCCCACTCACTTACCCCCTGTGAGGTTGTAACCCACAGTTTAGGAAGTAGTGTATTAGAGAACTTTTTTTAAAAAAGTTGTTTGTTTCTATTGCATTTTATATTGTGAGTGTATGTGTAGGTGTGTGCATGTCAAGGCATACATGTTGAAGTCAGAGGAAAGCTTGCACAGAGTCTATTCTCTCCTTTCACCATGTGGGACCTGGAGATTAAAATCAGGCTGTCAGGCTTGGTGGCAACTGTCTTTCGTCTGAGTCATCTTGCTGGCCCTAGAGAATTCTTGACAGCTATTTCTGAGGATTACAGAAAGATTGAGAGAAGATACTTGATGGATTTTTCAGAATTGGATAAAAGTTATTTTGGTTGTGCCCTCTTTTGAAAAATATGAAACATTTGAGACATTCAAAAAAGCATGTTAGAGAACACAACAATTCTGTCCACTTACTGTTTAATTCAAGCATTTCAAATATAACTGAATAGTCTTTTCATTTTCTTAATAATAAAATTCCCAATCTGAAATACAGGATTTGCATGTTCTAGGTGTCTTTCACAAAGCTTATTCTATTGATGTAATCATTAAAATTTATTTCTTTTGTCTTAAGGAAACCAGTTGCATATTACTGGCAAAATGCTCTAAGCACATCCTATGTGAGCCCGAGATTAATAATAATAATAATAATAATAATAATAATAATAATGATAGTCAGCGGAAGTGTGAAGCAATTCTAAACAGTCAAGGCAAGACTGTTAATGTTTCAATTCACTTGACATTAGCTAACAATTGTTTCTTGGCATGAACTTTCTGACTCTTTTTTTCTGAGAAAACTGTCTCTCTACACCCGACAAAAGAACAGGGGGTAAAACCATGTTACCTGTCGACACTGAGCGCACAGAGGTTCAAGACGGTGATCCCCACAGAGGACTTCTGCAAAAAGGGGAACAGCTTGCAGAGAAACACGCCAAAGTCACTGTGGTCAAAAGGCCAGCGCCCTGCCAACAGCTGAAAAGAGGATACGGGAATAAGAAATGGCAGGTCTGGTCTACAGTACATGGCCACTTATGTTCCTAGTTATATGACCCAACATCTAAATTTGATTCATCAGGTTTTCTAGATAACATGGCAGCAGTAGATTATTACTGACATTATTTTTTTTTAATATTTTAAAGATTCAGCAATTTTTGATCTCAAAAGATATGGGGAATATAATGTTACATATTATAACAATTTATATATTAATATAAAACACTATGGCTCAGTGGTTAAGAGCACTGGCTGCTCTTGCAGAGGACTGGAATTTGCTTTCCAGCACCCACATGGTGGCTAACAACCATCTGTAACTTCAGTTCCAGGAGATCTGAAGCCCTCTTCTGGCCTCTAAAGGCATTGCACACATGTGGTGCACTTACATACATGCAGGCAAAACACTCATACATATAAAAATAAATAAATTATTAGTATAGAATATGCATTATGAATACCATATTATAGAATTATACTGAATATGTATCAAATATTTGTACATCCTATTTAGCACATTTGAGACACAAAGTTACAGAAAACACAAACCTTGTTCTCATTTGAGAATGTCAGCTGCCAATTTTTCAGAAATTATTAACTCAAGTCTAGGGTAGGGGCTAACTGCTTAATTGAGCAGCAGGCCGTGTAGTTGCATCAAGCCTTCTCAAACCAGAGGTAAAATAAGTCATTTCAACTAGTGTCACTGAAAGATGATATATCTCCTCACAAGCAACTAAACTATAAATGAGAGGTTGTGGAGAATGGAGTAACAAAGCGGCTTTAGACACGCTCACTTTGCCATCTGGTTAACACCAAAACTTTTTTCTTCTGCACTTCAAGGGCTGAGTCTACAGAAGATGGGCCATAAGCAGCTTTTTCCATACACAGAAAAATGAGGTCACTGTGGTCTTCTCAGGGGAAATCCATTCTGAGTTGCAAATCTAAAAATCCTGGTCTGATGGGGCACTTTCTAGTAGCTGTGGTAAGTAGCAGGTGTGACTGGCTATTATCTAATTATGAATTATACCAGGAGCCTGGGCTTCAATGAATGCTTAGTCTTCTAATGGAGAAGGAAGGCCCCTGCCAAATGAATGGTGTGTTTTTAAATTTTAAATACGTATGAGTGTTTTGCCTGTATGCATGTAAGTGTATGAGTGTTTTGCCTGCATGCATGTAAGTGTACCATGTACATGCAGGAATCTGTGGCGGTCAGAAGAGGGCATCAGATCCTCTGGAACTGGAGTTATGGATAGTTGTGAGCCACTATGTGGGTGCTAGGAACCCAACTCAGGTCCTCTGCAAGAGCAGCAAGTGTTCATAACCACTGAGCCATCTCTCCAGGCCCAGAATGGTGTCTTTTTAATAGTAAAAGTAGTATTGGTTTTCATTGTAGTTTTTGCTTTGTGACTCAGCATTTAATCCTACTCTATTCTGGTAGAAACAGTATTCTACTAACTTGACAAATTTGTGTTCTTTCTTTCTTTGCAAAGTTTTTTGAATTCATAACTCTAAGCTGAACTTTAAATTTCTGTTCTACCATTTCTGGAGGATTCTGTGAGCTTTAGCTTCATGGTCACTGTGGTCATGCATATGATCCCACTGAAAGAGGTTGGGAGACCAGAATGCCATGGATACAAAATCAGAATCTTAGACATTTTGAGAACTTAGTAGCACAGGGATCTCCACAATTTTATTATTATCTGTGTAACACAGGACTTGATTTCAGAGCTCCTTTTAAGCTTTCAAATTCCTCCCTTTTTTATGAGTAGTTTTCTACATGAACCTCTTCTTTCAATTCAACTTTGCCTCTGCTCTCTTCCTTATGTCACTAAAACTATCCTCAACTGGCTTATCAAAATTTCCACATAAACTTCTGTCCAAAGACAACCATGGGGCTCTTTACAGAAATAATGCTCTAAACTGGGACGTTTTTCATGAACTTAAATAATTTTATGATCGGTAGCGGTTGGTTATTAATGTCTTGTACAAGTAAAGACACGGGTGTTATTTCTTGGGTGAATCACTCTTATAAAGGCAAGAAGACAAGAAAATGACTTTTTAATGGAATAAAAACTTTAGTATTTTGTTAGAGAATTGGGGCTCTCTGTTAAAGAACAAAGATGTGATTAGAATATGTTGGACTGCACAGGATATACTTTGGAGTAACTGCTTAGTTGGCTCACTACCAAAGCTTAGGAAGATCCCCAAATCTACACGGATAGATCTCTCAAGTCACACATCCAGCAGTCAGAGGAAAGGAAGGGCTGTTTCTTGTTAATTGGGAAGACTTTGAGATCCTGTCTAAGGGCCTAGTCCTTAGAAAATCTCACAACAGAACATGGATTAACTCTGCTTCTTCTAATCATGATGATAGTCTTTCTTTTTCATGCTTGCTTAAACTTTTAACTAGAGTTAGGTATAAAGAAAGAACAGACAGGACAGGAATTTTAGAGTTGTGGAGGGGAACAAAAAGATCATAGAATTATTTTTGTTGTGTTGTTTTTTTACACAAACAGGTGTTGTGAGGGTGTTGATATTTTTTTCCTCAGGCTGGAACTCTCCCTGAGAATTATAAGACAAAGGTCATATGAAATAAATCTCCAGAGATAATTTTTAGGTGTAACCACTGTGTGTCTACATTCACCTTATCTTATATTCACCTAATCTGGAAGATGTATGGATAGTAATTGCTTCAATGACGTCAGGAGAAAATTATACTCCCTGCCTGAAGAAGACTGTTTTCTTCTTTTGCTTCCCTGATTAAGTTTTCCTCAAAGACACCTTCTACTACAGTTTGGATTGTGACTGTACCCCAAAGGGCCATTTGTGGAAAGCTTGAGTCCCAGCCTGTGACTCTACTGGAAAATTCTAGAACTTTTAGAATTAAGAACTTAAAGAGAAGTTAGATCACTAGAAGCATGCCTTTGAAGGGGATATTGGGAGTGAGTGCCTCTTCTTCCTCTTTTCCTCCTGTCTGCTCTGAGGTGAACAGCTTCCCCTTGCCATGCCCTGCCATGTCATGTTTTGCCTCACCACAAGTTCAAATGCAGTGAAGTCAAGTCATCATAGACTGAAACTTCCAAATCTGTGAACCAAAATAGGCGTTTTAACCACCCCATCTCAAGAAGGACCTGCTCATTTAATCTCTTTCCCATCAGCTGTATTGGAGCAAACTTACATTTAAAAACATTTTTCCAGTTTGCTCTGTCTAAGCAACAAAATGAATATAAAAGAAGTGGGCATTAGGCAAGCAAACCATATGGTTCATTTGCTTCTTTTTAAAGAGCGCGTTCCAGGCCAGCTGGGGCTACAGGGAGACCCTGTTTCAAAAAGACCAAAAAAAAGAGAGGCACTTTGGAGTTTCTGAAGAATACAGGGAACACATCCATTTTATTATTTACTAATACTTAAAAACTGAAAATATAATATTTAAAATGGTAAAAATTAAAGTGTATAACAATTTATATAATGAAAAGTAAGTCTAAGCAGTGGTTCCATTGTGTAATGGTTAGCACTCTGGACTCCGAAAAGTAAGTCTATAAAGGCTCCTAAACTCCCTGCCCAAGGGCAACTCCTGTTAATTACAGTGTATTTTCCTTCAGGAAACTTGCAACACACATATAAACATACGCTTTTTCTAAACAAATGGAAACATATGGTAATAATACTTTTAAACAGTTTATTGTGTTCCCTTTTTCCTAGGGTAATTTTATGGGAAACCTAATTAAAAGGTCTTGGTTTTTAAAAGTACATCGATGAGACAATTTAAACCAGGATCACAACTGACTAGTAACTATTGAATGTAATATCTAGACCATGGAAAAAAACTGGCTGATTAATATTAGCCAGTTATTATCAATTTAATGGGAGGAGAAACAAACTAGTCTGCAAGCTGACAAGTCAAATTGGTTCAAAGAGTCATTTTGGAACATGGGAGAGTCATAGCTTATTCTTTATTGCCATAAAAGGAATGTGAAAGTCTCATATTTACATCTTTTCAAGGGCATCCTGTAGTACCTAGCACACAGTAAGTTCTGAATGGATCAACAATTCCAACTCACCACTGAATCCAATTCATGAATTCAGGATCACATCTTTGTGTCTTGAAATTTCATAGTACAACTTGACTGTGAGAACATATTCATCCTCTCATTTGCTTTCTGTTTCCTAGTTATCAGAGTTTGTAAGCAGCATTTCCACTATTTTTGTCAAGTAAAACAGTATTCGTGTCATCTAGTAGGAGGAAGTAAGAACTTCCTGGACCTCCCTATGTAGACCAGGCTGGCCTTGATCTCACAGAGCTCCTCCTGCCCCTGCTTCTCCAGTGTTGGGATTAAAGGCGTGCGCCACCACACCCAGCCTTCTTGTTACTTTTTATCCAATGATATAAAAATTTGCTTTCATTGCTCTTTAACCTATTTGTTCATTCAAAGCATGAATAGAAACTCTTCTGAACAATTGTTCTCAGTCTTGGTTGTAAATAAGGATTATTTAGTGAGCTCTTAAAATTCCTAGCACTAGGACTGTGCTTATCAACAAGGGCTAACTATGTGTCGGACACATGACAATATTAGGTATTTCACTGGAAGGGGTGGCATCTGGTGAGAAGGGGCTAGTGATGTCACTAACATCTTACAAGGCACAGGGCAGCATCTCTTCCAAATAACCATCAATCCAAGATGTTAATATCATTGAGATTGAAAACTCCAATCTTGCAGCAATTATGCTAGAATGTCTGGAGTTGAGACAGAAGCAACAATAGCTTCTACAGGTGTTCAAGTGTTTCTACCACACAGCCAAGTTTGGCAGTCACTGCTGTGGAGAACTGAATAGCACCAGAGGCACATGGAGCACTCATCAGAACACAGATTGTTAGGGGCTGGAGAGATGGCCCAGCAGTTAAGAACACTTGCTGTTCCTGCAGAGGACTAGGAGTTCAATTTTTAGAACCCACATTGGGTGGCTCACAAGCACCTCTAACTCTGAGTTCCAGAGGATCTGATGCCCTCTTCTGGTCTCTGTGGGTACCTGCATGCACATGGTGCACATACAGAGAAACAGGCACACATACATACATATAAAGAAAAATAAAGAAAAAAAATTTAAAAATTCCAAAGAAAGAATACATCGTGTGTGCTAGAGCAAGCTGCTCACCTCATGGTAGCCAGGAAGCAGAGAGTGGAAGAGGAAGGGCCTGAATTACACAATCCCCTTTGAGGACATATCCTCAATGACCCAACTTCCCCCTACTAGACTTCTCTTAAAGGTTTTACCACCTTCCAAGAGTGCCATGGACTGGGGAGCAAGCCTTTTACATATAAGCCTTTGGGGGACATTTAAGATCCAAACTAGAGTAGATGGTGATGATCATCCAGGTCACCTGGTACAGGGTGGTAGCAGAGCTTGTAAACACAAAAGATCCCCATTCTCAAGGAATTCACTATATAGAAGATGGGCAGAAACAGCGGTTCCTAAAGAAGCTCTAAGTGGTACCCAGTGGGAATGCAACAGAAGGAGAAGACCCCTTAGGTAACTACAAAGAAAAACAGTCTTGGGAACTTGGCTTTGTTCTGGTGTGACAGACACACTACCTATTCCTCAATGAAACCTGCAGATAAGGAGATGGAGAGAAGGCTCAGAGGTTAAGAGCACTGACTGCTCTTGCAGAGGATCCAGTTTTGATTCCCAGAACCCACATGGCAGCTAACGACCATTTGTCACTCCAGTTCCAGGAGATCCAACACCTTCTTCTGACCTCCATGGGCATTGCATGACATAGGTGCACTTAAACACATGCAGGCAATCCACTCATGCACATAAAATAAAAATAATAAATTTTTAAAAAGTCCCTATGCCATGTGGCTGATGCAAGTGCTAAATCAGTCAGTACAACACAGTACTTAGAACCAGGCTTAATGCATAGTAAGTGGTAAACGTTAGTTCTTGCAATTGACAGACCCCTAGGATCTGTTTCTTATTCTTCCAAGTTGTGCTGGAAAACATGAATCTTTTGCTACTACTTGCTAGCCACATCTTTAACTACTGAATATTCAGTGTTTCAGTTTTGCTGAGGCCTTAACTTTCTAGAATCTGAAAGACATAGATGTTAATAATAACCAAGTGGAAGAGAAAAGAGAACACAGACAGAAAATATTTTTTAAAGACAGAGTTTCAGAGCTATGAGGACTTTTTCACTAGAGGAAAGAATGTTCACTCAAGATACTGGCTTCGTATCCCTCAGTCTCAGGCACCTGAGGGCTGGAAATCAAACAATATCTCCTTTGAATAACTCTGCTTCCAAGGTACCCATTCAGAAGCAAAGGATGGTAGACTTCTTAGCTTGCAAACATAAAATTGAAGGATCATTGGATGGAAAGAGTATAATTTTAAAGCAGAAAAATGAGATGTCATCAATGTTAGAATTACACAATTTAGAGACAAATGCAATGGGTCAGTACTTAAAGGCTTGGTTCATAGCAGAGAGAAGATTTATGTTGGGAAGAAAGAGCCCTGGCTTTGCCTGAATGGAGAAAGTATTTTTTGCATATGTCATGAGTTGAGCCCTGTGATTTGCTGCAATAAAAGGCAAGCGGAGTTAATTACAAAAACTAAGTGCTCAGGGGAGGGCACATAATAAGGCCTAAAAGTTAATGGAAAAAGTTTATACTTTATTTAATCACGTCTCTGTTATAGGACATGCTAGTGCCTATTTAAAACATTCAGACAAACAAAGCATAATAAAACAAATGAGCAGAGGTCTGCACATGTAGATTTAGGCAGTAGCCTCCCCAAACTCACCAATGATGATGGTGGTGATAATCAGGAAAAACAGAAAACAAACACTGTACTTGAAAACATGCAGCTGATAGGTTGACTTAATGTATAAATTCTTAAGAACTTGAGTTAGTTCTTTATTGCAGTGTGTCATGTGGTCACAATTATCTTGTGTGTAGACAGAAACAATGAACCCATAAACACGGTATGCTGCATGGAGCAAACGATACCATATGTGTTCTGGAAAAAGAAGGGTATACTGATGCTGCAGCTGACACATGATAGGAAAGAAATGGAGGCATTTTGAATATCTAACAGAAATTCATTAGAAAACAGACCTTCACAATTCTTATAGCAGAGGCATAAATCAAAGCAAACTCAAATGGCTAAATTTCTAAATAAGGCTATGATCCTGCACATGAAAATGCCATACATTTTAACATTCAAGCTTTAAAAACCTGAGTATTTTTATAGAAATGCTATGTGTAGGGTAGAGAATATTAAAGTCACAAAGGCCCACTGAGCATCCAGAGGAAGGATGGTGGGGACCTGGTTTCTAGCACTAGTCCTGTCTGAAATCTTCGAGCCTTGATTCTCACCCTGGCCAGTTAAAAAATGCTGGACTAGAACTCAATTATCTCCCAAATTCTCTGCTAACTTTTAAGTTTCATGATTATTTTAACATCCAGTCTGAAACTGACTTTTCTCTGAAACTACTGCTTCTATTTATCCTTAACCTGACCACTAATCCATCTATCCATCCTCTCCCTATTCATGGGATTAATTTTGTTGCCTTAATTTCTCTTTTATTCTTCCCATCAGTGATTGCTTTAGTCTTTTGTGTTTTTCCCCCACCCAAAAGAATTCAGGATGTCAGAACTTAGGGCATTCCATAGATGAAATCATAAGACTATTTGTATGCTTTGAATGTGTGAAGTTTATGTTATTTATTTTCAAAGGAAAAGCTAATCCAAATAGTAAATTTACCCAGTGAGCTATAAATATCAATGTAAATATTATAGCAACTTTATATAAAATGCAGGAAAAATTTCAATTAATTGACTATTTTAAACTTCTAGTCCAAGAATCTGTTATATGTCATTAAAGCTTTTTTAGAACTTTTAAAATTAGTTTGACATTATGTCTTAATTACAATTATTGGAAAATAAGTTAACATGAGGTTGCCCTAGTCAAGAGCAATTCAGTCTGGTTTCAGCTTTGATGTTCTGGTCTTCAAGCTCTGTGAGGAATGTGCATCTTTTTAATAGTCCAGTTAACCAAAAACTGGTGGTGTGCTTTTTTGACTTTAATAGGTCAACATTTAAAAGACCTATATGAATCAATAAACCACCACTTACTAATGATCAATGTCTGATGTTATACAACCATACACTTTTAAATAAGGAGATCTATGCAAAGAATATAGTGGACTTTTAGTGGACAGTGTATGGAGAGTTCATGAACACAGTTTCGGATTTGGAATCAGACTCAATCTTTAAGAAACTGCTGCTGGCAGAGTTTTGACAAAATATCAAAAAATAGTCACAGTTATCTGAAAAGGCCATGCATGTTCTCCCCTGCCCTGCCCCATGTACTTGTCTGTGAGACAGAGATGTTTTCATATCTGTATTTAAACTAAAACAATTTAGTTCAAAAGACCCAATATAGGAATTTCGAGGAGAATTTTACAAAGCCACGCATTAAAGAAATTTATCCAAATGTAAAGCAATTTCATTCTACTCATGAAATAATTTTTTGTTTCAAAAACATATTTTTCCTAAAAATAGGCTAATATTTAACTGATTTACCTTACTTTCATCTGAATTAATGCATTTGTATACTATAAAATGCCTAGTTTTTACTTGTAATATGGTGACCATCAATGCATATAAACTAGTTGTGGAATTGTCAATATTTTTTAGAAGATTTTATTTTGATTTGTGTGTGTGTGTGTGTGTGTGTGTGTGTGCATATGAGTTCAGGTGCCTGCAGAGGCCAGAAGAGTCCCTGGAGCTGGAGTTGAAGGTGGTTTTGAGTCATCTAACATGGTTGTTGGGACTCAAACTCTAGTCCTCTGGCGAAGCAGCAAATGCTCTCAACCACTGAGCCATCCTTTAGCTTCCTCAATAATTTAAGAGCACAAAAGGGTCCTGAGACCAAAAAGTTGGAAAAAAACCAATCTAGATCAATAATCATGTTTTTTTTTACATTCCCTCCCCCTCTGTCTCCATATGTGTGTGTGTGTATTTGTAGGCATGCCATGGTGTGTGTGTAGTGTGTGTGTGTGTGTGTGTGTGTGTGTGTGTGCAGCTTGATGGAGTTGTTTCTCTTCACTCTGTGGGTTTTGGTGATTAAACTCTGGTTATTGGGCTTGGGCCTCATAAGCCATATTGACAGCTCTCAATAATCTCTTTAAGGTGAGAAAAACTCCAAGGGGTAAAAATCTTATATAACTTATCTAAGGTCACATAAAGACTTCTGCAATATTTTACTTTCTTTGCTGTTATAGTAAAAATTAAAAAACAAAACAATTATGCACATTTATCTTAATCAAAAACTTATAGTAGGCACCTCTTTGATTGTGGTTACAGCTTCTAGCCTCCAAAAGCTTTTAGCATGATGATGTGAAAGGAACAACATGGTGGGAGACACTGGGATGACCTAGTAGGCAGCTGAACTTTTTGGTTCTAACAATGGAGAGGGTTGCTGGGGATGCAGAGCCTTTTCTTATTTCTTCTTGTTTCTTTGGATCTGTGGTTGCCCCAGGACTCTGTTTAGATGTAGGGAAGGGGGTCAGTACACTGGGGTTCTTGTCACTTAGCTTGGTCAGGATAAGATCCAGAGTCAAGGCATGCATTCACGGTACTCATGGTGATCACATGGCATCAGCCAAAAATTCTGGCTGAGAAAAATCTTAGATATCTTCAGCTCTAGTTCTAGTACAAGCTTTCTCTTCTTGGTCATTTCCACAAGGAAACTAAATGTTTATCACTTCATAAGAGTTCACTAGAGTTACTGAAAACACATAAAGACTGTCAAATTCACAGGAGAGGTAGACTGGGCATCAATTGGGAGGCTACTTGTAGCACTTCACCTAGAAGTAGAGCTGATTTGAAATCATACCTCTGTGAACTGTTGTATAGTGAGTGTTTTGGTTGCTCAGGCTCTTTTCACATAGCTGGAACCACAGAAGCTAGCTCTACATTCTGAGTCTCCCCTTCTTCCTTTCCTTTCTCAAACACACATGGGGTATGTTCTGTGTGCTAGCATCTAAGAGATGAACCTCTAGGAGGGTCTTCTATCACCCAAATCTGCTTTCTTCCCTTCATTCTCTGTGTTTTCCTTCCCTTCTCTCCAACAGTCTAGGAAGGTCTATGTATGCAGAGAACATGGGTGTTATGGAATTACAAGCAAGTATATACACATGCATATCATGTTAAAAATGGAACATAGTGGGCATTTCTTAACCCATATCTCTGTCCTTTTCTTCATCAAATAAAGGGACTTCCTTCCTTCCTTCCTTCCTTCCTTCCTTCCTTTCTTTCTTCCTTCCTTTCTTTCTTCCTTCCTTCCTTCCTCCCTCCTTCCCTCCCTTCCATGAAAGAAATAGTTCCTGGCCTTTGTACTATAGGTGGAAGGAAACTCACTTATTTTATGTATGACTATATAATTGGCCCATCTAAACAAATACAAAGTATAGCAATTTTTATATTATTTCAAGGCTGTAAAGTTTTTCATACTTTAAAGAAGTAATTACTATTTAGCTATTTAGCATGAAACTTCCCTAAGATAAATTAAATGAACAAGTCTTTCAAGTATTTTCCTTTTTTTTTTTTTTTTTTTTTGAGACAAGGTTTCCCTATCTGTCCTGGACTCACTATGTAGACCAGGCTGACCTTGAACTCACAGAGATATACCTGCCCTTGCCTCCCAAGTGCTGGGATTAAAGGTGTGTGACACCATGCCCAGTATTTTTCTCTTTTTCTTAACTAAACATGAATGGTTACCTAAAAATCTGGCCACCTGGTGTGATGCTGCCTTTAATTATTAGAAAGACAATGTACTGAACACAGCTAAATATATGGTAAAGAATTTGAAACTTGTTTAATTTGAATGAAAAAAATAGATGACTTAGCAAACAGATTTTAAGGAAAGCTGATTATTTAGCCCCCAAAGACCAGGTTCACTAAGAAAGAAGACAAAGAGACAGCAATAGGCTTTAGCTATTTTGACTGACTCAAGCTGTCACCTCTGGAATAGATGGAATAGGTGGGTCATTACATTTAATGCAACCTTGAGAAATCTGACCTTCATTACTTTTTTTCTTACTTTATTTGAGAACAGTAACAAACAGCTTTCATAAAGCAACACATTTTGATTTGAGGGATTATGTTCATTGGGTTTGTGGCATAAGCCATATAAAATTATCAAGGAATGCAGGGTATGGTGGAGCACGCCATTAATCCCAGCACTTAGGAGGCAGAGGCAGGTAGAGCTTTGTGAGATGAGGCCAACCTGGTCTACATAGTGAATTACAGATGGGCTAGGGCTATGAAAGACCCTGTCAAAAAATATCAAGGGATATGAGGCCTTTTCTGTGTATCTGAAGTTCCAGTTTTGAGCTCTGACTCTACGGGACAAATCATGGCAGAAAAGTGGTAAGGGTGAAAGGCGGGTACAGAGAGGTTGTTAAGATGCCACAAAAACTTCAAACAGCCAAACAGTCAATATTTTTGGCTTTCTGGATCATGTGGTATCTTTTTTTTTTTTTTGTGGTGTCTTTTAAAAAATCACAAAAATTGCCATAGAAAATCTGTAAGCAATGGATACTGTTGTACTTTTAAAACTTTATTATTATTTTTGGATGAACATAGGGATTTACACATGCTAAGTATTCAACTTCTGGACAACATTCCCAGGTCACTGTTTAGTGTATTTTGGACAAGGTCTCCTTAAGTTGCCTAAACTGGCTTTCAACTCTTTAGCCCTGGCAGGCCTTGAACTTGAGATCCTCCTGCCTCAACCTCCCAGGTGGCTGGTTTAAAAGGCCTGCACCACCAGGCCCAGCTTCAATAAAATTTCATTTACAAAAACAGTGGACTGGGGTTGACTTGCCTGTGGAACCTGGCTAGACCCAGGGTCAGAGACTCAGAAAGGGTAAAACAGAAGTGGCGAACACTCCCGACTGCAGGGTAGTCCTTGGAACCATCATGTTGGGGAATAATAAGGCTCCATCTTAGTCACTCCTTCTTCATGTTATCTAGTTGTTGGAGGTAATGTTGACATGACTGCATATATCAATGAAAATGCCTCTGTGAATTGAGCAACTCCTGTATAAAAATCAGGAAAAGTTTTCATGCTCACTTAAGTTTAAGCTCCTGTTAATAAGATTGTCAAAGCCAGGGCTCAGATAGGTCAATGTAATGAAAACATCGAAACACAAGTAAAAAGTTTAAAACTTGTCCAAGTTTGATGAGAAAGTGAGTGAATAAATGCATTTCAAGATACTTCCATTTAATTTGTAGCTAGCAGTTTTGATAAATTTCTTTTTGGGAGATGCTGAAATGCAAAATTTGCTGATAATATGAAAAGGAATTTTCCTTATAGATTCATCTTTGTGTTTTACAAAGTTTCTACTACCAGTCCCCAAGGCCCTGACATCTCATGTTAGTGTGATGCAGTGACTGGATCACAACTAAACATGGAAGTTTATCTGGCAACCAGCAAACCTGGGACACTTCAGTTCACAAAAATAACCTCAGAAAATGGTCTGGCAAACCTCAACCATCCAGTTCTGACTGTTAGAAAATTTGTTATCTGTAATCAGTGCTTCTTAATCTATGTTTCATGGTGTGCCTTAAAATAAATAGTATTTATTAAAGTAATGATGGAAAATACTGAAACCTCATTTTATTTCTTTCTGTGTCTTTTGGGATTAATTTATTTTATTTTAGCCAAATATATTTTTCTAGAAAGATGAAAGATAGATTTTCTGTTTTTAAAGGGAGTGTTTATAGGTGTTTCACTTAAAAATAGTAGTGTGTGTATGTGTGTGTGTTCTATAGTTTCAAAAAGTTCGACAAAATAATTGAGTATAAAACTTTCCTGGTACTGACCAGGAAGCTTCCTCCTGGCTGACTAGCTTTCACAGTACAGAAAGGTGCTATGTAGGCCGCTGAGAGAGAAAAGGCAACAGTCTCACCCAGCTGTGAACTCTGTGAACTACAGCAATAACCAGCAAGGCAAGATATGTCCATGGGTGCAATAGTGACATGAATGTAATGGGGGTAACAACCAGTTTCGGATTTGATTTAAGGCTCATCCTATAGGTACTATAAATCTGCCAAGAACCTATGTTTGGGGAGCTCACAGCCCTCAGAGGTGAATCTACTACTATTATCTTTACTAAATGGGCATAGTGCCAAACTGCCCTCTAAATTTTATCTCTCTACCTCTAGGCTAGTGCAGCTCTCAGATTTCATCAGAGAAATTTCTTTGTTTAGTGGGTAGTGGTTAACACAGAAACTTACAACTGGTCAAATTGCAGACATATCCCCTCCCCAAGGCTCAGGAACTCAGAAGAGGAGACAGAAAGATTATAATAGCCAGAGGTTTTGGGGGTGGTGGTAGATGTGGGAGTGAAACAGTGCCTTCTGGACATGATAGGATTGCTGCATTCATGAACTCACAGCAGCTGTCATTGCCTACACAAGGTCTGCACAAGATCAAGATCAAGTCAACCAACATTCTAGCATGGAGTGGGAGAGGTTCAGGAGCCCTCATCCTTAACTGAGGAGCTATGGACAGTTGATGACTTCTGGGGAGGGAGAGTTAGTTTTCTTAAGGGTGTGGCTCCTGGTAAGTTGACCAGACTCCGGTGGATGGCTCCCATACCCAGGAGTATATGGGCAGCACAAATTGGAGTCGATGGGTTATTTAAAGAGGAGAAAAAAAAAGAGGGCACAAAGTTGGTAGGTAATGAAGTGGGGGTGGATTTGGGAGGAGTTAAGGGGAATATTGGCATGAATATGATCAAAATTAATTGTATGAAATTCTTAAAGAATTAATAAAAATACTTTACCTTAGTATTCAGATTAACTTTATTTTATACTTTATACCTTCAAAGAATATGTGTAACTTGAAGTCACAACTATCCTCAATTTCTCTGTTTTCTAACATGCTTAATCAGTTTGTGGGTTGACTTAGGGATTATCTATATGGAGAGAAAGAATAGATTTTCTTTAAAATGTCAAGAAGTATATTGGACTAAGTTTATAAGGCATCTAAACTTCTAAAATTAGAAAAAAATTTATCTAGGAAATTCTGCCTCATTCCTAATTCTGTACCACGTTTGATAGAGTTTTCCAAACATACTAAGCAAAATATAAAATGATGGCAATAAATACTTATGTTAGAGATATAACACAGACAACACAAATGCATATATGTGCACAAAACACATGGAGAATGTCTCCAGGTGCATAATTGGAAACTATTTAAGCCCCTACCTCTAGTACAATGGATAAACTATGACATATTCACAGAAGAAGCTACAACGAGAAGGAATGAGCTAGAACTAGGCACCACAGCATGGATGAGTACCAGAAAACTGATGCTGAGTGGAAGAAGCAGATACAAAACAAGACTTCAAACAACTCCACAGAAATGAAACACAAAAGAAGGCAAGCTCATTCTGTCAGCAGTCAGGAAAGTGATTTCTTCAGTTAGGACTGCGAGTGGAGGACTTCTGGGCACCAATAGCATTCCATTTCTTCTATTTTTTTGGTCTTTTTGAGACAGGGTCTCCCTGTAGCCCCAGATGGCCTGGAACTCATTATGTAGACCAGGCTGGCCTCAAACTTACAGAGATCCACCTGCCTCTGCCTCCCAAGTGCTGGGATTAAAGGCATGTGCCACCATACCAGGCTACATTTTATTTCTTTCTAAATATTTTCATTTGCTTTAATTCGATGTGTATGACTGTTTTGCTTCCATGTATTTAAGTGCAACATGTGCATGCAGTGTCCACAGAGACTAGAAGAGGGCATTTGATCCTCTGAAACTGGAATTATGGATGGTTGTTAGCCACCACGTGGGTGCTGAGAGCTGAATTCAGGACCTCTGCACGATCAGCCAATGCTCTTAACCACTGAGCCATCTCTCCAGTCTCTGACATTTTATTTCTTGATTCTGGTGATACATGTGTGTTTGTTTTATAAAAATCACAGAGTCAGCACTTGTGCACATTTTTCTGCATTTATACTATTACAAAATGTTTAAAAGCTTAAATTATAGCACTTCAATTATGAGACACTACCATCATTTTTATAGGTTTAGCTTCTATAAACAAATAAAATTTATGCAAACAATGGAACTATGCAAGGAAACATCATTTTAAGAGAAATACTTGTGAACTCTAGAATTTATCTCTGAGAGACTAAGATTTAAGTCTTCCTGTAAGCTAAAAGTTCACAATGGTCAGTTTTTTTTTTTTCTTTTTTACAGATATTCTGCAAAATTCTTTTATTTGACATAAAACTCATGCGAGATGGAAGCATAACAGTCCTTATTTGGCAAATAGGCATACATCTATTAGACAATGCTTTTGGACAATGTGAACATGTTCAATAGTACATTAGTTTTAAATTAGGAATCAATAATAACAATCCTTATTAGATTCATTGGAGTAAGTTCATAAAGGTATATTTTATGTGTAAACCTTTAAAAATATGGAGGATTTCAGCTCTGCCATTCATGGTGACATGGATGGACCAGAGGATATTATGGTTAGTAAAATAAGCCAGGCACAGGAAGATAAGTGCTACATTTTCTCATACATGAAAGCTAGAAATTGATGATCTCATATGTAAAGAGACCAGAAGGTGAAGGTCGAATGGGATGAAGAGGATGTGGTTAGCGGATACAGGCACAGCTGGACAGAAGGGGAAACTTCTAATGTTATATGCAGCACAGTAAAGAGCGTTGAAAACATCTAATTGCACTTTTCAAAATACAGAGCAACACTGGAAGAAGAGACTGTTCTGTATATTCCCAACACAAAGGAATGATAACGGATGCCAGAGAGCTGGACCTGCTCATCACACACTGAACAAGTGTTTTGAAATGCTCTTCTACCTGTAAATATGCTCAACCATCATGTGTCAGTTTAAAATAAAAAATACCTGTAAGCTTGAGGATTTCTGGGGGTTCTTTTCATAAGCAGTTTAGCTATTTCCCTGAATATCATCTGTTATGTTTCCACATTCTCTTTAAATACCTGCGCATCTGGTCAGCCCACAGGGAAACAAGTTTACAAAGACAACATTTAGCTTTATCAATCAAGCCTGGGGTTTCTACCTCAGCTGAAATGATGGATGAGCCACAGATGTTCATTTTTCTGCATCATGTCCAGAGACAACTTGCCTCACCTTTCACTGGCTGAATGAATGAGAGACATTCATTCAGTTTGGCCAAAAGTATTCTTCTAAAAACACCTGTATCTAAGCAAGAGTCTGACCAAGAACTCAACTCTTCTTCTCAGATGAATGATTTATATTTCTTTTCCATCTTTTATTCTGTCAGTTGATCTCACTATGATGGCAATGAGTATAGGATAGGAAAATCCTGTTTACCGCATGCTCTGAGGCAGCCTGCAAGCCTTACGACACATGCCTTGTGCACATTTTCCTTTAGACTAAATTACTTCACTTCTAAATAGAGAAACAAAATTGTTGGGGGCTGGAGAGTGTAGCTCAGTGGTAGAGCACTTGCCTAGTATATTTGAGGTCCTGGGTTCCATTTCCAGTGTTATAAATAGATGAATGAACTAAATGAAATTTTAAAAATGAAGTTGTCAGAGAGTGAGGAAGGAATGTCTTCCACCGCAGAAGAGTCTTTGTTTGGAGTTCTGTTTCTGGGCTAGAGATAGTATCTGGATACGTTGTCTTAAGGGGAGTATGGAAGAGAAGCAGTTCACAGCATTTCTTCTGGTGTCAGACTGAACCCCAATCCTGGCTTGTGACCTCAAGGAAATTTACTTCAACTTTCTGTGCTTCAGTTTAGTCCTTTAACAGTGGCATATCATGGATTTGTTGCAATATTTACCTGAGTCTGGCAAAGAGTAAACACTGAGTTTTAGGTAATATTATTCTTAAGTTAAATACTGGTAACAGAGCAGGCAGGATGGCTCATAGCTAAGGGCACTTGCTGCCAAGCAGGATGACCTGAGTTAGAACCCTGGAATCCACATGGTGGAAGGAGAGAACTGACTACCCCAAGTTGTGTTCTAACCTACACACACACACACACACACACACACACACACACACACGCGCACACACACACGCACACGCACGCACACGCACACGCACCCCCCCAAATAAATGTAGAAAAATTAGCATGCATAACATCTTTTACAATATCATATTTTTCCCTTCATTAATATGGGAGATGATTCTCACCATCGTAGGGCTTTCCTGTTAAAATGTGACCCAGATCCTGGCCTGTACCTGTACATAACTTCCCCAAACGTCTTAGCTCATTCAGAGAAGAAAACCGCTCTTTCCCCTTTCCCTTTGCTTCCCTTTCCTTTTTCTCTTCCTCTCCCTTTCTCTTTCTCCTGCTTCTTTCCTTCCCTTCCCTCCTCCTCCTCCTCGTCCTCATCCTCCTTGTCCTCCTTGTCCTCCTCCTCCTCCTCATCCTTGTCCTCCTTGTTCTCCTCCTCCTCTTCCTCCTTCTCCTCCTCCTCTTCCTCCTTCTCCTCCTTCTCCTCCTCCTCTTCCTCCTCCTCCTCTTCTTCCTCCTCCTCCTCTTCTTCCTCCTCCTTCCCCTTCTTCCTCTTCCCTTTTCTTTTCTGAGACACTCTCATGCAATCCAGGCTGGCCTTGAATTTGCCATGTAGCTCAGGATAACCTTGAGCTCCTGATGCTCTTGCCTCTATCTCCTGAGTGTTGGGATTACAGGGGTGTGCCACCACACTAGGCTTTATGCAGTGTTGAAGACTAAACCCAGGGCCTTGTGCATGCTAGGCAAGTATTCCACTAAGTTACATTTCTAATTCCCCTTAGAAGTTTTTATTCAATTATTAATATGTGTTGCGACCACCTTTACTCACTTTAGAATTAATATTTTTTCCTTCATTTTGCTTCCTTTCCCCATTTTACTGTTCTAAGCATTTATCCTGCATAATGTATATTTACTTATTTATCTTGCTTTGTCTTGCTCTCCTGTGTCAGCTCCATGAGGATGAGGATGTTTCTGTTTTGTTTACCACTATTTTCCTAAAGTCCTTATTATATAGTAAATGAAGAAGCTTAATAATCAAATAACTGATTAGCTGCCATCTTTTCCCCCCTGTGAATACAAACTTGATATAGGATAATGAAAGTCTTGCATTTTGGGCAAGTATTATGAAAATTATGATTTGACTTGCTTCCGTTATTGGTAGTAGTTCCAAGTTATTTTAAAGGCTAAGATGTTGGGACTGGAGAGATGGCTCAGCAGTTAAAAGCACTGGCTGCTCTTGTAGAGTACCCAAGTTCAGTTCCAAGTACCCACATGGCAGCTACAACCATCCTTAATTCTAGTTCTAGAGGATGTGACATCCTCTTCTGGTATCTGCAGACATTGCATGAATGTGGTGCACTTACACACATGCAGGCAAAATGCTCTACACATAAAATAAAAATAAATAAATTTAAAAGCTAGAATGTCAATGCAAGTCTTAGAGGTACTTACATTCTGAGAAATAACCTCTAACTTTGCAGTAATGTTTATTCAAATGATAAGACTTTCTGAGGGTACATTTGACTTTACGTCCCTGAATCCAAGAACACATTGCAAGAGACAGCTTCAAATCTTTCAGATTTAAGTAAAAAATTTGATTTCAATGTAAGGTTACCAAAACTGAACAGTAAATTATACATTCAGTTTTACAATTGAGTTTACTTTTAACAATTAACATTTTAGCATAGGGCAGTTTTTCCAATAGCAACAAGACTTAGTTAAAAATAAAACTGTAGATGCAAAAAGTCATCATTCTACCCCCCAAGAGAATACTGTAGATCCAGAAGGCAGTTGTAGAATTTCTGGCAGAATATCAGATCTATTTTGATGGAATTTCTTTAAACAGTCCATGTTTAACCACTCCTGCCTTAACATCAACTTCAGAGACTATAATTCCGTTCTCTCCCATTCATCTCAGTTTGCACACTCCTTACTAATGACATGCACCTTGTATAATAATGAAGCGATAACTCATAAATTTATGCTACAGAAATACAGAATAAAATAGCCAGGACATCTATTTTTATTGACCAGAATTCTGGAATCAAGACAACACACACACACACACACACACACACACACACACACACACACA
>NW_008332402.1:99414-115842 GCF_000622305.1 Nannospalax galili
GAAACAAAAAAAAAGACACAGGACATAGATTTTTTTATACCAAAACTTTAGAAAAAACACAACACACACACACACACACACACACACACACACACACACACACACACACAAACACACACTTGGATATTCACATACAGTGTATACCATGTGAAAATTATTTTCTAAACTGTTTTGCATTTTTACTTTATGTTAAATCTGGAATAAGGCAAATTCTGCAAATGAGCTCACTCTTTGATAGAGGAATATCATCAGTCATGACTCTGTTTACCACTCAACACCTCACAATAAGAAGAGGACCCATCTCCCTTTCCTTGGTCATGGGGATATTCACATACAGTGTATACCATGTGAAAATTATTTTCTAAACTGTTTTGCATTTTTACTTTATGTTAAATCTGGAATAAGGCAAATTCTGCAAATGAGCTCACTCTTTGATAGAGGAATATCATCAGTCATGACTCTGTTTACCACTCAACACCTCACAATAAGAAGAGGACCCATCTCCCTTTCCTTGGTCATGGGAACAATCCTGAAGTTACAGAGAGCTTTCATCCCCCATCACCCAAACGGGAAAAGCTGTGCTGTGAGCCAAATGTTGAAGGTTACAAAGTAAACCCACATGAGAATAATTACTTAACATGACCATGAGAAAAAGCAAGGAGGTTCCCAGACACAGGAAGCGAACAGCCAAAAGGGGAGGTAGAGCTGGACAGGGCTCTGAAGTCTTTCCAGACAGCAACTTCCTCACAACAAACAGAAAACTGGCTAATAAATTTATCACTCTGTCATTTTATATGTACATTTATTCCTGAATAAGCTAGTTAGCATAATGAAGTTTTGTAATTTGTGTGCCTTCTGCAAGCCAGAAAAGGAACTATTTCTCTAAAGAGCAAATAAAATGTTTTGTGATATGAATGCTCATCTTGATTTCTAAATCACTTGTAGGTTTAACATTTTTATTTAAATCACATCACAAATAAGCTTAAAGAATGAGTATGGTACAGTAATTTTGGAAGGAGACTCTTTGACTGGTTATATAGCCCCAAGGAGAGAGGGAATTAAATAGTGTAATTCCTGAACCATAGGAAAAGAACTCTTGGCCTCTAGAAACAAAATGATGGAGTTTTATTCTATTGATATGTGTTGTTCTGTTTCTCATAAGATTTCCTCAGATTTATGAGCCCCAAGACATTCTGATTTTCAGGGGAAAAAAGTAGAAATTCAATAAATTTAGTAAGCAAGTCTGCTTTTAGGTCTGGAATTGCATGGAAGAAAAAGAAAAATGTTCTAAGAGAGTCAACCGCAATACTTTTTTTTTTTTTTTTTTTAACTCATTTATCAAGTACTTCTTATACTGGGCAGAGGAGATGCAGTGACAAATGAGAACGATGGCATCTTGCCTCAAGGAACCTACAGTCAAGCAAAGGAATTGGCAAATACAATAGAGCATGTGTTAAACGTTCTCATAGGTTTAATCAAGGGTATCACAGGAGCACACAAGAAGGCAGCAAACGTAGTCTGGGTCACGAATAGCTTCCAGACAGATACTTCAGGCTGCATTCTGAAGAACAAAGTGGGAACAAGCCAGAGAAGGCACCAGGGAAAATTACTTGAGGTAGAAGGAACATCTTGGTATCTTGGATTGCCCAGATTGTCTGGAGTAGACAGAGGTAGAGAAGACAGAGGTGCTGGAGAGGAGGCGTGGGTGGTTCCCTAGAGGGAAACTGTGTCTGGAGTACAGTGAAAAACAGGAAAGGATAGAGATTTTGACCAAAGGAAATTTTTTTTCACTCTTAAAATTTGAGGAGGATCTCCTGTAGCTAACTTCATGACTATTACCTTTTTACTGGGACATATGACAAAAGTCTGCCTTTATTTGCTTAAGGATGCCCGCAGGGGAAAAAACATCATTACCACATACTGAACGTGATGGGCAATTTAACTTGGAAAATAGTGAGTGCAAACCACAGGGCCTATCTTCTGCTTAGTCTGTAAATGAAGAATCCTTTTGCTAAACCATCACCATCACCACACTTGAAGGTCTCAAAGAAATCTAATTAGAACTTAATTTTAACAATAGAAGCCCAAATCAAATCAAACCAAATCGTAACAAGCATTACTGAACATTTACTATGCTTGAGGCAGCTGATGTAGAAGTCATGATAATTTATTTCTGAGACCCAAATTGTCCTGGTAACTTGCTGTGTGATGAAATCACATTTGTCATTGCCCAAAAGGATGGGTTCTAGAGCACATGATGCAAAAGGCTGGGTGAATCTAGAGAGAACTGGCGCTGCGTGAAGCCTCTGGTTTCTACACCGTTGAGATCTGCCAGAGTGACGTGCTAGGAGTCTTGACTTTCCATTGCAAAGTATTCCTGGTAATTTCATACAGAAACTGCATTTGTTTACTTTTGGTTGTCCTCAGTGAGGGGTGGCTGCATAGAGTGGTTGCACCAGAGTTGCTGCATTCACTACTGTGATTCTCACAGCTCCACTTGCACTGTGCTAAACAGAGGCATTATTCATCTACCATAGTATCTAAAGAGAATCCCAGTTTAAGCCCCTCGCCAGCAGAAGTTCCTATACCAAAACCCTGGGCTCAACTTCTCCTTTCTCCCCATGGCTATCATTCTTATTCTCCCTAACCCCCTATTTCTCTCATACATATGTTTTCTCCCATTCTTGATTCTGCTTCAAAGGCAAGGCACAGTGGCCTATGGGAACATCTGTGTGAACATATGGATGAATTATTATCCTGGAACAACACAATGCCAAGCCTTGGCCCACACAGAAACCTTACTTTTGAGGTTTCTATTCTTTACAAATTATAACTTACATCCCTACAGACAATACTACCTGATATAAATGTAATCTCTAAGTCACTAAACAGCACTTATTTATTCTATATTTCTTACCAATATTTTCATTTGCTAATTGGAGATTAGTTTTGATCCCTAAACATAGAGATGATGTTCTAATTGCTTTGCCATTCTAACATGTAAATACCTTATGAACAGATTGACATACTTGGCCAAGCGTTATATTTCTTGAGAATTTGGGATATGAGACAATGCACTTTCCTGACAAATTGAATCCATCCTAGTATAGCTGTAAGTCTGGGTTTATGGAAGAAAGAGTATGCCAGCTCCTTTTCCTTCCTTCCTTCCCCATTTTTGTTAGTATTCTTTTGCAATTATGATATCTATTTTTGAACAACTAAATATTTGAGTTATCTTTTGATCAACTTGGTCATAGGTTATCTTTGATGCTCTCTTGCATATCTGAAAACATGGAAGGCAACTGGCATTTATTTGTTTTCTTTGTTCCTTCTGCTTCATGTTTTGTTAGATTTGTGACTTTGTTTCTCTTCATTTTTTGGCTTATTTCCTCCTAATGCCTCATATACACTGTATACTGAATCCATTTTTCTTTAAAGATCTGTAAATGCCTTGGTAGCAACTATTTGGGGCCTACATCCAACCTCACTGAGAATGTTATTTAGGGGGAGCAATGGCATTCCTACAAGAGCAGACTCTGTGTGTGTGTGTGTGTGTGTGTGTGTGTGTGTGTAGAAGCAGGAAATACATGGTCAGAATATGGAAGCCTTGACTTCTAAACATGGGAAGTAGTGGGCACAGGTGCAAATTTACTGGATCTTTTGAAAGATGCAATGGCTCTTGATAAATAGAGCAAAGTTCGGGGTGGGGGGGGGCAGGAACTGAAGATACAGAGAATAGTTAAGAAACTTTTGGAAAATTTGGAGTCCAGACACCATACAGAGTCTTGAAAGCCTAGCTGCATGGCTAATAACAGATAGGAAACAGCTCAGGTATTTGGCGCTTGTTTTCATCACATTCAGCTATAGGGCACCCCTGCATAATCCCTTTCTAAGTGAGAGGCAGTGAATACAATGTTAATAGACAGGACCCTTTATCATGGCTTTTCTTCTTGTGATAGTAACACAACTGACTCAGCAAGTCTAACTGCCCCCAAGATACAATCTCCACATAGCCTGTTTCCTTGTGTGAGAACTCTGACCCAAGACTCTTCAGGACTGAGCAGGTTAACAGACATGACTGTAAGACACAGTTTCAGGTCATGTGTTTTGATCACATTTTTAGATATAAGGCATATACCACAGAAGAATTTCTCATGGAAAATCTGATTCTCCCTTTGACTAAGACTCAGCTAGAGGCAGCTAACCTATCTTTAACTCATCTATTCCCGTGTAGCAAGTAAAACCAAACAGCAGTTAAATATTATAAAGAACGGTGTTTTCAAATTTATTTCTATGGAGGAGAACAAGACAGTTTTAATCCAAGTTATAGCTTCAGACCGAGTATTGGTGCTCTGAGGTAGACTATCATCCTAGCTCTATTAGCTTACTACAAAGCAGACTGTTTCTGGTATACCACGTGGAGAATGTTGAGTTGAAAGTCAGAGGGAAGAAACAGATAATGTATGGGTTAAAGAAGCATTTAGACCAGGTGCTGTCTTCACAGGAAGGTGGTTACTGCTGCCTCACACTTTAACATGTGCCAAAGCTTCTGAGGCAGCTAAGCCTTGAATGGACATTAGAGCAAGTGCAACAGATCCCATGGTGTATGATTGTGAAACATGTGCTTTCCAGATGAAGAAACCATGAATTGATTACCCTGTATGCTAGTCTAAGCTGGCCCCTACCTTTGAATATATGTAATGAAACTGAAATTCTAAGAACATTTGGCTCACTTTAAGCAATAGAAAACATCATTTTAAAATTGTATTTATTATTTTTATTTTATGTGTATGCATGTATTATCTGCATATAGGTAAGTGCAATGCCCACAGAGGACAGAAGAGGCTGTCGGATTCCCTGGAACTGGAGTTACGGACAGCTGTTAGCTGCCATGTGGGTGCTAGGAACTGAACTGGGTCCTCTGCGAGAGCAAAAAGTGCTCTTGACCACTGAGCCATCTCTCCAAGCCCATAAAATACCATCCTGAAAGTGCTGGAAGAGATAAAAAGACACTCATTCAACCCAGAATACCACATCCAGTAAGGAATTTCCTTTAATGCAACTAAGTGAATTTGTCATCAGCAGACCTGCATTGTAACAAAAAAGTAAAGGCCCCAACAATAGAAAACATTTTAAAAGAATTCTACAACCTAAAAAAATCTGTTTGTCTAATGAAAAAAATGGATGTTCAGGTCAAAAAATTGATGTGATTGCTAAACAAAATAATAAATGTGATTAGAAAACTCATCTTTGAGTGTGAGTATGTGCATATGCACACGCACAAACTTGCAAGTGTGTGTACAGATGAGCTTGCCTGTGCAGATGCGTGTGGAGGCCAGACATTGACATTGGGTTCTCTTCCTCAACAGCATCGCTATCTTACTATTTCTTCAAGACAGAATCTCTCACTGAACCTTGAGCTTGCTATTTTGGCTAGACTGGCTGACTAGTGAGCTCCTGGGCTCCAGCTGTCTCTACCCCACAGCTCTGGGATCACAGACATGTGCTGCCATGGATAGCTTTTTACACCAGTGTAGAGAATGGAACTTAGGTCCTCATGTTTGCTCACCAGGCACATTACCTGTTGAACCATCTTCCCAGCCCAGAAAACCCATCCTTTTAAAGAGCATGGCAGATATGATCAGCCATTCTACTTGCAAATTAAGTCTTCTAATAAGGAGGAAGAACAAGAAGGCTCACAAATCCACCCTTTAGTAGAATCTGCACATTATTTACATGGGTTCCTAAATTAAATGGTCAAGTGAGATGGACATCTGCTTCCCAGCCCTGCAATTCAGAGATAGTGGGCTAGATGTGGTCATTGAAACCCTTGACTCTGAGATGGGAGAGAAGTGAATGTCTTCAAACTTTTTACCAAGAGGCAGCTGTGGAGAAGAGGAATAGGGGGCCTGACCTCACAGTCTGGAAGGATTTCTCCTGACTATCCAGGGCAGAATTCAGAGGAACAGCCAGGTCAGCGTCTCCTGACCTAGCAAAGAGGGTGACAGAAAAGTCTGGAGCTAATCCTTCACTACTGTGGCCTTTTAGTTTAGAACAGTGCTTTTTTTCTTTTCTTTGACAAAGACTGAGATAACTACTTAAAAATGCTTAAAAGGTTTACTTTCTAAAATTAATGTTGGCTAAATTATACTACGTTTTGAAAAACAGGATTACACAAGTATACACCTGTGATGTAAAAACACATGGTCCAACTAGCTACATTATTTTGAATGTACAAACTACATTAAAAATGGTCAAATACAAATGTGTTAACTTGTATTCATTGCTTTGGAGAGGTAAAACAAATTTTATTTGGCTTTCTATCAAATTTGGAAATATTTCAAATAATTTGACTCACTATGGAGAAGAAATGAATTATGGTCTGGCAACTGTCAGAAACACCTTAAAGATAAGCAGGTCCCATTCCCAGCGGCTGCACGTACTGGTTTGCCAAGAACTTGCTTTGCGCAGTCAAATTTTTGTAGCACACTTTGGATGGAGCAGAAGCAGGGAGTTCATTCAGAGATGGTTAATTATTCTCTTGAACAAAAATGAGCTAGTTAACTAGGGTCTACGTATGAACCATAAAAATTTAATAATAATATTTCATAAGACTCAATTGTGACTGAAGAGTCAAATCTTGACTGAATCATGTCAACTTTTTCAAATCTATCATTAAAGAAAGCTGTCATGACAGAATCAAATGTTGAATATACATGATAACTCATAAATGGGAAATTAAGAACTTTTAAAAAGAATAAAAGTAAATTTTGTAGCATGTGTTAAACATTTTAAATTAACTATGCGTTTTCAACTTTGTGTCACAGCTTGGTTCCAAAAGCCCGTTTCTAATTTCAAATAGGAAACACACGCATTCATATTCTTTGGTGGAATGAGATCATATGCAACTTTTTGATTTATTCATTGTCTAATTTCTCCAATTTTCCAAAAAGTACATAGTACAATTTTGAAAGATTTTTAATACTCAAAAATTGAATTCTGGCTCTCATCTCTATTGTTGGCATGTTGATGTGTGTGGTAGGATCATGTGATTTCACTACAGTGTTAAGTACATGTATTAGAAATGGATAGGCTACTTCAGACCACTTTTCTCAGAATTCAACTGGCAAAACTTGCTTAAGTAATATTTCAGAAATTTACCACCAAGAACAATTTGTTTCTGTGGCAAAGGAGAAGCAAGGAGGAATAGAAGGATGGGGGTGGGGGGAGAAGAGAGGGGAGGAGGAGAAAGTATGAGGAAGGTGATTTCTCTGAGTTTAGGAAAAAGGCATTTCATAAATGTGGCATACATATGTCAATTTCATGTGAATTTTAGTATACTTAATGTTTTGTAGTAATTTTCCTCAAAAAACTATCATAACAGATACGGAATATTTTGTTCCTTTTCTTGGTTTTAGTTTATTTTGGTTAGGTAATCTCTAAAGCACGGTTGGACACTTACATCTCCCATGCAAGCACAAATTTTTCTTATTTGTCTCTGGATCCCTGTTGCCTACCTCAGGGGCGGGCACACAATAAATATAAACTAAAATGTGAAGTAGTAAACAGGCCTATTTTGAATGGTTTTAGTTAGTACTACAATCCTGGCCTGCTAGTGAATGGACCTCATTATCTCCAAGTCAACAAGATACCGAGGGAAGCCAGCACACCCTTTAAGTTCAATCATCTATTTAGACACTCAAGTAAAATAGAAGCTTTCCATGTCAAGTTCTACTGTGGATATCTGGATTCTGGACAGCAGCCCACTGAAAAGCTAACTGAATCTGAATTTGTATTTATTTTAGGTACTTTAAGAGCTTGGTACATCGCACCCTAAAAACTGAATCTCAAAAAAATCCAGTCATTGTCCCAAGATTGCCCATCCAACCAGCAAGCTGATCACTGGCACGAAACACCAGCATTCTGAGAGTCATCCTTGAAATACTGTTTTGTTAACAGCTGTTAGAAAATAAACATAATACATAACAAACAATAAAATCATAAAATACCATTTAAAATAGCAGAAATAACTCTCAGGCAAAACAAAGCAAAATTTCAGAGGTCAGCAAAGTCTGCATTCCTGTGAAATGAAAGCCTGTGTTGGAACCTGCAGATACATCTGTAGTTACTTCCTACCTTAAACACATTGATGGGGAGATCAATGACCACATAGATAAGGTCTCCGAGGGCCAGGCTGGCAATCAGTGCGTTGGGGCCGTTCCTCATACATTTGTTCTGGTAAATGATCCTGAGCAGAGTTGCATTCCCCACCATTCCCACGATGAAAATAGTACAAGATATCACAGTGTTAATGTATTTGAAAGCTGATGTGATTTTAGTCTGCTGTGGGCAATAGCTGTGCACTGAGCCATTGCTGGGTAAGACCAAATTAGTGGGTCGATGAGTGGTACCCAGGAAGTTGAACTCTGTCCCCTGAAAAGAGGTGAAATCCTCCACGTGACTGCTAAGATTAGTGCGGTACCTGTCAGGATTATCACTGATTACACTTCCCAGCAGGGCCAGCCAAAAGGATGCCCTGAAGCAAATGGTGTCCATCTTGATGTGAATTTGAGGAAATGTCTTACTGTGTTGCTTTTATCCCTTTCTTTCTTTCACCTGGAAGGAAAAGTAGGAAAATTATTTTTTTACTACAAGATCTAATTGGGCCAAAAGATCACCGTTAATAGCTGTTTGCTGTTTCAGTGAAAATGTAGACTATGTATGACAATTAGATAAGTTAGACCTATGTCAGAATACCCATGTATAACAAGACAGAAAAGGCCAAAGATTTATTAGAACAAGAAATCCCCTATCCCTGGCTCTGTCTGTAACTGTGTATCTAGAGCATAATATGAATGAAGACATTTCAGTTTTTCCTTAAAATAATAGCGCTTTTTGCTCTTTACCTAAGCTAGTGAGAGCCTGGATCCTTCAGAACTGAGACAGAAAAATTTTTATATGGCTAAAAGAGAAAAAGTTGCTTTATATTAAGCCATAAAATACAATAACCTAGTTCTACAATTAAAAATTCAGTATTGCAAAATGTGGACTGTTTTGCACATGATAATGAACAAATGACTAGGGTACAGCACTTGTAGCCAGTTAAAGTGTTATAAGTGCTCATTTAAAGCTGGGGGTCTAGTGAACACCATAAATACATTCAATAATCCAGCCTTAATAAAAAGTGATGTAATTAGAGGTTGGAGATTAGCATTGTAGCCCTCGCCCCGTAACACCCCGTACTTGCTCCATCTCTAGTACCACAAAAGAGAGAGAAAAGGGGGCTGGGGAGGTGACTCAGCAGTTAAGAACACAGGCTGCTCTTGCAGAGGATCTGGATTTGATTCCTAGCACCCACATGGTGGCTAACAACCATCCGTAACTCAAGGTCCAGGGGATCTGACACCCTCTTCTGACCTCTGCTGACATTGTATGACACAGGTGCACTTACATACATGCAGGCAATACACTCATACACATAAAATAAAAATAATAAATACAGTATTTTTTAAAGAGAGAAAAAAAGATATAACTGATTCAGAGAAAATATTTATTTTGAAACCCTTGATGACTAATGTGCAAAATCTACATCTTCTAAAGAATCGTCCATCACCCCCCTCACACACCTTACCCCTACTCTGTGCATCAGAAACTACCCTCATGATCTCTTCTGATGAATGACAGACTTCCCCAGGCTCACCACACTGCTTAGTTTCCCAAGGCCTATGTACCCCTGTGCTTTCAGAAGCATCCTACTAGCTAGGTTTATGATATGCCAGGCACTGTGCTGCTCTGCTGACTTCATGTGCTTCATGTGCTAATGCCATCTAACTCACATGATGATCCCATGAAGTCCTTCCTACACAGTTCCATCAGGAAAGACAGGAAAATAGACTCAGGAAGGTGCTTGTAAAGGCCACAGATGGTGGCCATGCTACAACTCTATGGCAGCTCTGTCTGAATTTGCATCTGAGCTTTTAGCCAGTCATTTTCATGCTTTATTTATACCTACAGTGTCTTTGATGTTGTCTCCATAGTTTGCAAATGGTCCCTATTTCCCAGTAAATCTGTTTCCTCTCTAATACTTAAAGACATTGGAAAAATGAGGGAGGTTGGTGGCTAAAGAATAACAAAGGTTAATAAAAATGGCTCTGCCTCTTTCAATATCTTGTGTATTTCTCTTTCTTTGAGCTTCTGTAAATCCGTAGCTAAAGATCATAAATAACTTCATTCATGTGCAATGCTGTATGTATGTGTCTATGACATACATACCAGATGCTAACTACAATTTTAAAAATCATGCCGCCACCTTTTTAAAAATTCTGTTCCAGGTTGTTACTGACCAAGTTTAGGAATTTTGGCCGTTGTCATGAGATGTCACTAAACTCAGATTAGTCAACATGTGAACAAGATAAGATATACTCAGGTTGTCCGGAAGGTGTAAGGCAAACACCAGCTGTCATCCCCCATGCTTTTACCTTACCCCATTTTAACCAGGAACCCGAAATGAGACTAGCATCTTATAGACAGTATCTTATCTTATTTCTCTTGAGCTTTCCAAGTGGAGGTAGGTAAGCGCAACATCCTCATTTCACTTGAGGAAAACTGAGTCTTGAAGAAGCTAAGTGACCATATTTTTGCAGCCCAAGCGGTAGGCCAGTGAAAAGATTTTATAACTTGATTATAGGATTTGACTTGCTGCCATGATTAGATGGTTAAAATATTGAGTCTTCAAAGTGCAGGATGTGCCATTTACCTTGTCACTTCTGCCTACCCTTAATTATGAGTAGTTTGCATTTTTTCCTGCCTCATATACTGATGCCTGTCGAGTATCAGTAGACCTACAACATGTCATCATTTCCTTTCCCAGGTGGAGACCAGGATTCCACCTACAAAGGTCATTGAAATCCTCTTCTTTGGACTATGAAGGGGCAGGGGAATGGTAGAAATTCCTTAATTTCTTGATTGCTTGGTGATTAAAAGCTCCTGGTTTCCTAACCAAAACGAAACGTGTTAATAGTTTTTTTAAAAAAATGAGAGACAGAGATCTTTTCTAGAAACAGAACGGCTTTATGGTCCTAGGTCCCACGACTGTAGGAGGCAACTTCATGAGCCATTTAGTTGCAATGGGTACTGTGCCACTCATGAAAGGTCCTGCTGGTGCTCTGTACATGAGCCTGTTGGTCTGCCCGATCAGTTGATTAGGACAGGCACTAAGAAGGCCAAAGCCTGTGGGTTCTCATGATGGTGTGAGCCACCTAGCTTTAAGACCAACAAAGACACTACCATAGAAATCATTCTCCTGACATCTCTGTCAGCTCTCCACAGACATTGAGCTGTACATCTAAAGCACATCTGCCAAAGACATGTGGATACCACATTGTCTGAAGGAAAAACTACATAAACAAATGAGAAACCCCTTTCAATACAGCTTCCCAAGGATGAATCAACAGATCACCAGTTGGAGTCACAGCTCTAGAGAAGCAACTCAGGTTCAAAGCAGAAGGACATGTGTATAGATCCAGCATTCTTCCTTTTGGGGTACCTAAGAGTTTGGTGGAGTGTAAAGCTATTATTATTTGAGAGAAATGAATTCTAGAGCTTTAACTGTTTAACACATCAGATTCTGGGGATGAAAGTTCACTTGCAATTAGTAATTTGGAAATTCCAACCTTATGGGAAGCACACATGGCAGGTAACTTACTCTAAATGATTGCCAAGGTGTTTCTCAATTGGCCAGAACTTAAAACAAATGGGTTGGTGGGGGCGTGTGTGTGTGTGTGTGTGTGTGTGTGTGTGTGTGTGTGTGTGCGGAAGCCCTTTCAGTTTGCCGCAACTACAAATGGAGAAAAAAAAAAAACAGGGAACTTTTCTTTTTTCAAGTTCTCTGTGGTTTTGTTCCCCGCGTTAGACAAATTAGCCACTCACTTTAGTGACACCCTCTATCTTTAATGTGCCTCTACTCCCCGGTCTGACAGGGTAAAGCCATTAGGGTGGTGGAAACAGAGGCTGATTATCTACAAACAGCTCTAGTTTTCTGCTCATGAAAGGCAACAAGTGCCCTTTAAAGGACAGAGCAGAACAAATGGCCCAGACCTCCAATAGGCAAGTTCCCAAAACTAGCTAGATTAGAGGTGGGGAGAGGGTCCACCAGACATTGGTTCTTCACATCAAGTATCGTCGGCTACCCTTGGGTGTGTGATGAGAGGAAGCACTTTAGGAAAGGCTGTGGGGCCAAGTAGGCTTTGGAGCAAGCGCCCTGATGATGTTTCTTTAAGTTCTGGCCAGCCCGGGAGAAAGGGACACCCAGGGAGAATACAGAGCTTCCTAAGTGTCCGAATCCTGCCTGGCAAGGTGAAATGTTCTTGAACTGTGGTCCAAGTTCCAACAGTGCCCCAAGCACAGGGCTCGCAGGAAGGCACAGAGGCAGGTGGGTGCCAGCCCAGGCTGCCGGGTGTCGCCGAGCTGCACGCCGCTCCCCGCTCCTCCCAGCCGGGCGCCCCGGGCGGGGAGCCCGTCCCTTGCCCCAACCCCGATTCCCAGAAGGAAAGACTTGCACCGACCATGGAGCTCGGAGGGCGCAGACGGCGCCTGGTCCTGCGGCGCCTGGCTTGGATGTAGCGGGAGCCGGCAAGCTAGGGTGGAGCGGAGCGCGGCGGGTAGGTGGCCTGGGCTGCCACCGCTGCTTGGGCTTCAGGAAACTTCTCCCGCGGCCGCGCCCGGCTCCCTGGGGGGAGATCTCTCCGGGCCTGCCGCGATCCGGTGGGACAGACAGACACTCCCCAACCTCTCCGGCCCAGTCGCCAGAGCAGAGGGATAAGTGTGTGCGAGGAGGCTGGCTGGGGAAAGCAGACTCCGGAGGAACACGCCTCCCGCGATCCTCCCTCCGCAGGCTCCCAGACCTTGCCCTCCACCCTGGGACCGGCTGTGCAGCGTCCTATCCCGCCAGCCCTCCGGGGAGGCAGCCACCAGGCGCACAACGCGGCCAGCGCCCCCCCCCCCCCCCCCCCCCCCCCCCCCCGAACCGCCCGACTCAAGGGCAGGAGTCTTTAACTATTTCCTTCCTGAGATGAGGTTGGGGGGTAGGTCCAGGAGGGAGGGGAGAGTGTAACAGACCAGGTCAGAGTTGGGCAAGGACTCCGGAGAAACTCAAGTTTCTTGGGCGGTGAGTGCTGGCGGGTTTCATCTGCCTAAGAGCAACTATAGATAGCCAGAGTCCAAGGGTGGTGTCTCCTTTGTCCCCTGATCCCTGTGCTTGACTTGCACTTCCTCTAAAGCCTATGGAAAGTTCAGGAGCCCAAGAGGGGAGCAGGTCTTTGGATCCAAGAATGAGCTGCAAAACTACAAACCTGAAGCCCAAAGCAAAGAAGGAGGCTGGAGAATCTGTGGAAAGTTCTAGTATGGCTTAGAGAAATGGGTGTTTCTCCCCGCTACAAGCCCCAATTCAAATAGTAGGAGGGAGACACTGCAGAAGGCCGAAGTTAGGTCTCAGTGTCTTATCATGGCAACAACGCTGTTTCCTTAAGATGGGGTAGAGGCAGAGAGGGAGGGAGGAAAGGGTCGGAAGTCATTGCCTGTAGCATGTGGGTTAGTCAGGGTTCCCTAAGGAAGGCCTTTCTTGGAGTCCTTTAGGGCACTGCTGGGTAAGTGTGCTGTGGGAAATGTGAGGCTGGAGCTCTGGTTACATCGAATCACAGATGTCTGGCAGCTTAAGAAGTTACAGTGAAATGCAGTGTCTTACTACAAGGGCCACTGAGTTTGCTCATCACTGGGCATGAGCAAACATGGCTGTGACAGATCATTTTTGCTCCTTGTACCTAAACTACAGGAGGCACTTTCAAGACAGTTCTTGGTGCTTGTTTTTTTGTTTGTTTGTTTGTTTGTTTTCTCCAAGAACCAGTGTCCCAAGAGAGAGAAAGTAGAAACTGCCACTTGCTTAAGCCCTGGGCTTAGATAGTGGCAAAATGGCATTTTTGTGTAAATTCTGTTAGCCACAGATTCCCCAGTTAAGATGAGGGCAAAAAGACCCCCACCTGTCAATGTGAGGAGTGTCAAGGAATGTGGGGGCCATTTTGCAAAACCAACAAAGAGATCTACCAGGATCCCAGGCTGGAAAGGACTTTAATTATCATCTAGTTATGTTGCACCAGGCATTTCCCTGTCCATTAGTTTGGGCTATCTACAGTTTCTCCAAAGGCGGGAAGAGGAATAACTTAGTGTCTTAGTTTGCACTAAAAGAAGATGGACTTGAAGTCAGAGCAGTCTGCCTGAGTCCCTATTGACAAGCTGGGTAACCGCTTCAGGGGATGATGTGATAAGAATGGGAGGTAGGAATTGGCTAGGCAGTTAGGGTAAAAAGACCCCAAAGAAAAGTAGCTGGTATCTTGGCTAAAAATCAAAATGTCCTGGCCCTCTTAGCAACATACTCTGTTCTGAAGGCCAAAAATGTCAAAAGTATTTGGGAGCGTGTATCTAATCCCTACAAGATTTTAGGGTTACCTCTTCAGAAAGGGGGGGATGTTAGAGTAGCAAAAGGCCCCATAAAAAAAGAAAGATGGCGGCTGGAGAGGTGGCTCAGCCCATTAAGAACACTGACTGTTCTTTCAGAAGACCCAGGTTGGAATCCCAGCACCCACATGGAAGCTAACAACTGTCCATAACTCCAGTTCCAGGGGAACCAACAGCCTCTTCTGTTCTCCACAACCATTGCATGACACTGGTGCACTTACCTACGTGCAGGCAATACACACATACACATAAAATAAAAATGATAAATAAAAAATAAAAAAGAGCCGGGCGTAGTGGCACACGCCTTTAATCCCAGCACTCGGGAGGCAGAGGCAGCTGGATCTTTGTGAGTTCGAGGCCAGCCTGGTTTACATAGTGAGTTCCAGGACAGCTGGGCCTACAAGGAGACCATGTCTCAAAAAATAGACAAAAAAAAAAAAAAAAGAGTACATGAAGTTGTTCAGGAAAAAGTGATGGGGAGATATGGGAGGAGTTGGAGGGAAGGGAGTGGGCATGGATTTGATCAAAACACCTTATATGCATGTATGAAATTCTCAATAAATTCTAAAAAAAAAAATTTTTTTAAAAAAAAGATGGACTTCTGTGCACACAGCTTGGCAAGCTGACAGTATTTCCAAGGAAGAAAAGCTCTTGCCTCCCCCTGGAAGAGGCGGTTTGTAACTTGGTATGGGAAACGTACTTGTTTTCAGCTCGTGCTTACTCTGTAACCAGACACATTTGTACAGTACCCAATCTGTGTAAATGAATGTGTTTGTCTGTCTAGTTTCTGTTACAGCACACACACCAGCCCCCACCTCGTGGGACAGCTGTTCCACTGTGGTATAGAACTAGTCATTAAACATTATTCTTTCACAGGCTGGAGAGATGGCTCACTGGTTAAGAGCATGCTGGCTGTTCTTGGAGAGGACCTGGGTACAATTCTCAGAACCCACAGGACACCTAACAACATCTACAATTCCAGTTCTAGGGGATCTGACACCATCTTCTGATCTCCATGGGCATCACACAACATGGGTGTACATACATATATGCAGGCAAACATTCAGACACATAAAATAAAAATGAATAAATCTTGGGCAAAGACTAGTTGTTCTCAGATAAACCTTACCTAGACATATATTTCTTGATCTGCTATGTATATTTTTATTTGTCAGTAGGTTGTAGGAGTAATATGGTTCCCTCTGGTTTTCAAAACTAGCTAGGCATTGTTTATCTCTCACATTGTCTCACTCCTCCATCATGGTTTTCCCACTTAAGGTGCCCCCATTTCCCCCCCTTTTTCCCTTAATAACACCCTTCTCCTATGGTCCTACCTCTCGAGCTCCTTCTTTCCCTTTATCCCCTAGGTTCCTTGTATTCCCTCCCCCCCAAAACTAACCTAATTTTTATCCATATCTCCCTTATTAAGGCCTGTTTCTTACTGTTCTTTTTCACGTTATTTCTTTTCCTTTATCTCCCTGTTTCCTTTCCATTACCCTGGTTCCTGTAGTTATGTCTGGTTGCATACTTATTTATTAGAGTCTGGTTCTAGGGTCCACATATGAGGGAAAACATATGTCGATTTTTTTTCTGAGTCTTGTTACTTCACTTAGTAGAACACTTTCTAGTTCCATCCATTTGCCTGCAAATTTCATGATTTCATCTTTCTTTACCGCCGAGTAAAACTCCATCGTATGAATGAACCACATTTTCATTATCCACTCCTCAACTGAGGGACACTTAGGTTGCTTCCATCTCTTAGCTGTTGTGAAAAGAGCTGCAACAAACAAGGATGTACACATGTCTCTGCAATAGCATGAGTTCTTTGGATATACGCCAAGGTAAGGTTTATCTGAGAACAACTGGTCTTTTCCCAAGATTTATCTACATGACACACAGTAATTAAAAATACCAGACTGG
>NW_008332402.1:116904-212695 GCF_000622305.1 Nannospalax galili
CATAACTGTATTAATTCAACTATAAACCTGAAAATTTACAGCCAATTTTGAAAGAGACACACCTTAGCTCCGGAAATTGTTATTGAATATGTCAATGCTGTTGTAATGAAATGCCTCTTCTAATTATATGGTTATTAAATAAATAATTTTTAAAAAAAGTGTTTGCTGCCAAGCCTGACCACCTCTGTTCCATCTCAGGACCCATAAGTGCAATGACAGAACTGTTGCATGTTGTCCCCTGATCTGACACTGTGAGCCCACAGGTGTGTACATACACACACGATATAGTTCTGTAGAAAAAAATTTTTTAATTAAAAAAAATGAATAAATAAAAAATTTTAAAACAAAAAACTTTTTCACGCCTGTCAGGATGGTCACTATTTAAATAAAAATAAACATGAAAATAAGTGTTTGGAAGAATACTGAGAAATTGAAACTCTTGCCTTTTGCAGGCAGAACTGTAAAATAGTACAATAGCAGTCAGTAGAAAGCAGAAAGGCATTCTTAAAAACAAACAAACAAACAAAAAACCATAAAATTGCTATGCAATTCAGCAATTCCACTTCTGGGTATGTATCTAAAAGAACTAAGTGAAACTAGAGACCTGCACAGCCATCTTCACTGCAAATTTATTCACAATAGCCATGAGAAGGAACCTCCTTAAATGAATAGATAAACCAAATGTGGGCTGAGCATCCGACGAAGTGTTATTCAACCTTAAAAAAAAAGAATGATGGCTCAGTGGTTAAGAGCACTTACTGCTCTTACAGAAGACCTGGGCTAAATTCCCAGCACCCACATGGCAGCTAGGAACCATCCTTAATTCCAGTTCCAGGGAAATCTAAAGCCCTCTTCTGACCTCCATGGCATTGCACAACATGGGTGCACTCACATACATGTAGGCAATACACTCATACACATAAAATAAAACATTTTTAAAAAGAAAATAAAACTCTGATACATGCTACACCATAGATGACACTGAAGCACTATATTAAAGTAACTTGAGCTGGACACAAGATAACATATATTTTCAAAAACCAAAAATGAAAATAATTGAAAGATCCTAATGGGCTTTATTTCTGATTCTAGAACTTTATGGGCTTTATTTCTAGTCTATTTCTTCCCATAAAATAGAATAAATATCCCAAGGGCTGAGCATAAGAGGTTGGTTTTTTTGCTTTTGTTTGTTTTTAAAGAGGAACATTTTTACATTTTATTTATTATTTATTTGTGTGTGTATGTGCATACCACAGTGTGTGTGTGTGTGTGTGTGTGTGTGTGTGTGTGTGTGTGTATAGGTCAGAGGACAATTCTGGGAAATTGATTCTCTTCCACCACCTTGTGTGATCCACAAATTGAACTCAGATCATAGGTCTGTGTGTGCAAGTGCCTTTATTGGCTGTGGTGGACAGAGTCAGTTGTCAACTTGACACACCTCCTGGAAGAGGGAACCTCAACTGGGGAACTTCTTTTATTTGATTGTGTGTGTGTGTGTGTGTGTGTCTGTGTGGCATTTTCTTGATTGTTAGGTGATGTTGAAGGGCCCAGTCTACTGTGTATGGTGGTACCTTTGGACAGGTGGTTCTAGGTTGTATAAGAAAGCAGGCTGAGCACAGGTCAGGGAACAAGCCAGTAAGCAGCGTTCCTGCTTCAGTTCCTACTTTGAATTCCTGCCTAATTTCCCCCAAAGATGGACTGCAATGTGGAAGCATAAGCCAAATAAACCCTTTCCTCCCCAGATTGGTTTTGGTCAGTGTTTTATCACAGCAATAGAAAACAAACTAAGACATCTCCTGATCCATTTGCAGGCCCCATGATATTTAGCTGCTCCTTTAGAAGGTCAGATAACAATTTAGCTTCTGCTTGTTGATAGGAATTTCAGCCTGAATGACTCCATTTTGAGTGTTTGCCTGCTGTTTAGGAGCTTGGTCTAAAACTACAGCCTTTTGTATTTGTTTTTACTTAACACTAAGGTTCCATTTATATAAGGGACCTAGAATAGTCCAAAACCTCAGAGACAGAAGGTAGAAGAATCGTGATCACTATGAGAACTTACTGTTTAATGTGTTTAAAAATTTTAGTTTGGTTTGATAGGAAAGTTCTGAAAATGGGTGGCAATAGGGGCTGCACAGCACTGGGAATATACTTAACGCCTGTGAATTATGCACTTGAAAATGGTTAAAGTGATGAATTTATATTATGCATAGTTTACCAGGATAAAATAATCTTCCTGACACCAAGATAAAGAACTTACCTTCCTGGCCCCTTGTTGATCTGGCCTCTAAATTCATGTAATGATTTTACTGCCTCGTCTAAGAAATATCTTCAAATGTGAGTAATGTGTTTCTGTGAGTCACCAGCACAGACCTGCCTTTAGGAGAGATTGGCCTTCAGTGCAGGTGAGAGCAGCATGGATGCTCCTTAGCTATTGGAGACTTAGCTCATTTTCTCTGCCTTCCTTTGAGGGCAATGACCAGTAGACATAAATTAGGTTTTGGTTAAATTAACTTCACCTCCAGTCACCCCTCTTCCTGTAGCCAAAATACTTGCCCTACCTCTGGCTCCTGCTTTGTACTTCCAAAAGGCATGCAATTAGTATATTTGGCCAGTTTTCTTTAAAAAATTTTTGTTTTTATTTATTTTTAATTTATGTGTATGAGCATTTTGCCTGTGTGTATGTTAAATGCACCTGTGTGTGCAATTTTGACAGAGGCCAGAAAAGTTTCAAATTCCCTGAAATTGGAGTTACAGGTGGTTATTAACCACGCCATGTGGGTTCTGGGAACTGAATTTGGTCCTCTGCAAGAGCAGCCAGTGCTCTTAACACTGAACATTGCTCCAGCCCCAGTTGGCCAAGTTTTTCAACTTGACTTCCAAAGGTTGTTTCTTCTCCCTGAAAAGGAAGGTGAATGCAGATTTGCAGGTTTTCTAGATTTCAGGGAGAGCTCTTTGCCTTCTGGCTGTAGCAGCTCACAAAGTGGAACATTCCTGTCCTGGTATTTACAGTGACTTTGCTCAGCACCCCATTATATTGATTTCATAAACAGTAATTGCTGTAGATACATCTTAGTATTCAAAGCAGGACTTAAAAACCAATTGTTCACATTTTCTTGGGCAAAGAATCTTGTAAATTTAAGTTTCTTGATTCAGATTTGCAAATCCATTTCATAATTGCTAACTTCCACAATCCTTAAACCTAACATACAGTTAAGTATGTCTTAATATGGTCTACATTTTTTGAGCTCCCTGGGGGAAGTAGAACAGGAAGGATTCAGAGCAGAACCACAGAGATAAAGGCAGAAAAGTTAGTTGTGAGAGGAAAGAATTGAGGAAATGTACACCAGTGACTTGAGACTTGAAACTGTCACTGTAGTCTTCATTCTGGCCAAAACTGGCTCACCAGTGAATATCTCTGGCCTGAAGGCAAAAAGACAAGTCCCTTTGAGTTGTTTAAAACTGGCAGTAAATACTTTGTTTGCCAAAGGAAATAAGATTGACCCTTGAACACCTTGAGAAGGTAATTCCCACTGTATTAGCTACTCTTCTTGTTGCTGTGACCAACTACCTGACAAGAAGCAACTTAATGAAAAAGGCTTTATTTTGGTTCACAGTTTGAGGACACAATTCATCCCTGCAGGGAAGGCATGGCAGCAGGAACTGCAGGCAGTGTCCACAATCAGGAAGCAGCAGGGGGGATGAACGCTGGTGCTCAGCTCACTTTCTCCTTTTTATTCAGCTCTGGACTTCAGCCCATGTAATATTGTTGTCCACATTTAGAGTGGGTCTTCCCTCCTTAGTTCAACCTTTCTAGAAACAGCCTTATCAACACAACCAGAAGTGTGCTGACAGTGAAAATTATCCATAATAGAAAAATTTTAAAAGATTATTTAAAAACTTTATTAATAAATCTCTAATGACTCTTTTTGGAAAAAAAGTTTACAGACTTTTCATAAAGTTTTTTATAAACTTTTATCACAAACTAAAAATGAAGTTTAAAAATTCCAGCTAAATTTTTTCAACTTTACCAGATATGAAACAATATTTAAAAATTGAAATGTTTACTGAAAAAGTCAGCGGTTTTTAAAAAAGTTTCTCATGGGGACTCACAAGATGGCTCAGCAGGTAAAGATGCTTGCCACACAAATCTGGCCACTTGAGTTCAATCCCCGGAACCCGAGTAAAGATGAAAGGAGAAAACTGACTCCACAAAGTGGTTCTCTGACTTTCACACAGGTGTCATGGCATGTGCCCCTCCTCATGGCCTATCATGTACACACATACTACTACTACTACTACTACTACTACTAACAATAACAATAATGATCATAATAGAGTTTGTCATTACCAAAAAAGACAGCCAGAATGATGTAAATAATATAAATCTCATGCTGCAAGCATAAAACATAATTCTAGTTTATCTGTTCAATGGGTAAAAAAGATAGTCTTCAGTTCTAATCTTGTGCTTTTTTCTTGCTTCTGGAATTTCACATCCATTTCTTCTTGTTGCGCAGCTAGACGATGGTAGAGATGGTAAGGTGGTATGTTCTCTGACCGATTCAGCTCAGCCTCGGCAGCAAATGTCTTCTCAACTAGGGATAGACTGCTTTTGGATCCTAACTAAAGTTGTAGCAGTTGAGAAGGATGCTCACTTTGGGTCTCTTCTTGATTTTCTTCATCCTCTTCACTGTGATCCTCTCTAGGCTGGACTTGCCCAGTGCGTAAGGCCCTGTGGATTCACCATCTCTGCCCCCATATGAAAGTTTACCTCCTTCAGTCCCCTGGGTGTCAGCACCAGTCTCACTTAATCTCTGCACAAGAAAGTTGTAAGGTGGTAGTTCATGCCTACGGGATCTCTGTATGTGGTCAGGTGGGACCCTTGGCCTGGGTAGAGTCTGACCCTGGAGCCTATTCCATCTCTCTTTCATTGTTCTGGTGATTATACTAATAATGGCGTGGAAGTTCCTATGATATGAATAGAGCCTGTGATGGGGACAGGTTTTGCATATTTGCTATCTTAAGCTGGGACTCCACCAGGGACTGTAACATTGCTGCCTCCACAGCCCCTTTCCTCTTACCAGTATCAACAAACCCCACAATCTCCATCTCCTACACTGGGAATCTACTTCTGGGGGTTCTTCTTCTTTATGGTGGTCTGGTGTTGAAATACATCTTCCTTGGTGATGATACCTGTTGAAACCATATGCTTCTTACATTGAACCTTTTCTCTGTTTCCCAAACCTCCCCTGTGAGGACATTCTTGCCCCTTCCATGGCCAGGTACCACTAACATAGACCATCTAGGTGACCCCCAGCATTAAGGATGAGGTGGCTGCTGTGTTTCTGCTGTGCTGCTGGGTGATGGTGATTAGGACTATTGACTAAAGCTGGGAGGCAGTCAATGGAGAGGGTTTTTTCAGATTAAAAGAGACTCAAGGGAACACAACAGGATAGGGTCAAGACGTTTGTATTGTCTTGGACTGATTCCAGTGTTACGGTAACAATAAAGGTCCATTAAGAGGAAACTCTTGGTCAAGAGAATAAAATTTCTGGCCTGGGTAGAGACATAATAGTCTAGTTGAGCCAGTCAATCACCTGGCCCAAGGATCACTCTCAGGAAGGCAGGTTCACCTTAAGTTATGCTAAAGAGACAGCAAAATAATTAGGGCTTTAATGAGATGGCGAACTTTTCCTGCCCTGCCCCCTGGTGTAGCTGCTTCTCAGGCCACAAGCATGCAGCCTCTCCCTTTTCTTTTTTCTTTTTTCTTTTTTCTTTTTAAGCATGCTTTCCCTAACACTTTGGGTTTCCCCGACACTTTCGGTTCCTTTACCTTTTCTTTAAAGCTCCCTTCCCCACCATGTGGCTGCTAGTTAACCATTTACCTGACCTCCATGCCAACTTGAAACAGCATGGCCTTTTCTTTCTTCCCTCATTTTCCTCCTGCAAGCAGGTGCTGAGATCTACAGCTTGCCTGCTCTGGGGGTTTTCATTTAAACTCTAATAACATCTTACTTAGGTTTTTGTTTGAGTCCATTCTTAAATCTTTTATTAATCAGACTAAGAACCTCAGGAGGGGACCTCAATTTTCCCTGTATCACCAAGTTTAGGTAAACCAACTCGAAATGTCGCTCTTTTGTTCCTGACGTTGGAAAATAAGTATTAGATGCTGTTAAGCATTTTGAGCTGGGGAGATTCCTCGGTCAGTAAGTGATTGCTTTGCAAGGGCAAGGACCTGAGTTAGAGCCCCAGAACACATATAGAACCCCCCTCAACAATAAACAATAACAAAACAATTTGTAATTCCAGGACTGGGGATGTAGAGACTAGACTGATCCCTGCACTTTGCTGACCAGCCAGTATAGCCTACTTAGAGTTCTGGTGAGATCATATCTCAGAAAAGAAAAAAAGTGAATGATACCTGAGATTGTCTTCTGGCCTCCACACACATGCACAAACGTATGTAAATGCACCCATAGATCTGTGCACACACGAACATGCACCCACAAAAGAATTCATTAATTTTATTAAAGGTAAAAACATTGTTTTGGTATATAGGAGAGTAGTGGTGTATTTTACAGGTTCTTTTAGTAGGGGATAATAATTTACCTTTCACTATCAAAATATAAACAAAGACAATGTGAGTTTTGCCAGGAATGAAAGGCCATAAAGGACACAAAACTGGATAGTCACATACACATTCCATCCAAAATGGAGAAACTGGAGGATATTAGAGCATTCCCGGCAAAAGTGCCCTGTTGTTCAAAGAAAGAGAGGAATGACCCTAAAGGCAATGTAGAGATCATTAATAAGAGAGCCACTGTCACAAGACCAAGGAAGTCTGACAAAGAGTGGAAAAGCCTCTGGATTTCAGCAGGCCATGGTGACACCTCCTACAGCCTCAGGGATCATGTTTCCTCCAGAGCCGTCTTGATGACACTGGACCTGGAGGGGCAAAGAACCAAACCCTAGATGCTTTAGCCTTAAGGTCCAATGGAATTATCCTTACTATGCTTTGGACTTGCTAGGGACCTGTCATCTCTTCCTTTTTAAAGACTTCTTCCTTTTGGAATGACAGACATTCTCCTGTGCCTGTCCACTGTCATGTTTCGGAAGCACATAGCTGGTCTGCTTTCACAGTTTCTCAGCTGGAGACGAATTTTGCCTCAGGATGAAACGTATCTTTGGTCTCATTCAGCTCTGATTTGGAAGATATTTAAATGACTTTGGACCTTCAACATTTTAGCTGGAAAGGGTTAAGTCTTTGGGGACTGTTGAGATGTAATGTGGTAATTTTAATGTGAGAAGAAAAAGGATTTGGAGGGGAGAGAGTACAGAAAGTTATGGATTGAGTGTTTGTGTCCTCTCAAATTCGTACATTGAACTACTGACTCATTATTTGATGTGTTTAGAGGTAAGGCTTTTGGAGATATTTAGGGCTCAATGAAGTCATGCGAACAGGGCAATCATAGTGGGATTAGTGCTCTTATAAGAAGACACACCAGAGACCTTAGTGTCTCTCTCTCCACAGGGTGATGACCCACTGAGAGGGTAGCCATCTGTAAGCCAGGAAGACAGCCCTCACCAGAACCACCATGATGGCATCCTAATCTTGAGCTCACAGCCTCTAGAATTGTGAGAAAATAAGCTTTTATTGTTTACAATATCCAGTTTAAAGTATTTTAGTATGGCAGCCGACTTAGACACCAATTATGTATTTATTTGTCAATTCATTTCAGCATTTCTGATTACTTTCAGGTGTGTTCAACTTATGGCCACGGGTTCTTGAGTCTCAGCACAGCTATGAATGTGGCCCAACATGTTTGTAGATGACACATCATATTGCAATTTCAAAAAATTAGACTCCTTTGAATACAGATGTGCGTTTATTAATTTTTTCTTTGAACTCTCAGTGGGAGCATTTTTTATGATCCTGTACCTTCTGTATTAGATGTTACATTTGTTTTGAGGGTTTTTCCTAATTTGTATACTTGCTAAATGGTAATTATGGTAATGTAATGATCCTGTATAGATTATAATAAATAACACTTTTCACATTTACTTCACTGTGTTGAGTGCTTTGTATGTGCTGTCTCATGTAGATATTACAACAGCTCTATAAAGCAAGCACTGTTCCGGGCCTGATGTTACATTTAGTAAAACTAAAGCTTAGAAATGCTAAGTGGCTTGTCCAACATTATGAACAATGCTGTAATTTGAGTGTGCCCCCTCCAAAATTCAGATTGAAACTTAATCTCCACTGTGTGTATTAAAAGATAGGGTCTTTGGGGGAAGAGAGTCATGAGGGCTCACATGAGTAGAGAGATGCACTTATAAAAGAGGTGATAGGAACTAGTCACCAGGCCTTCAAGCCTTTCCGTCCCTTCTGCCACATGAGGGCACAGCATTCATCTCTGTTGATTAGAGTAGCAAGACACCACCTTGTTTAAGCCCTGTAAGTTTCCCAGTGGTGGCAATGGCTACCAGTAATTCAAGTTCCCCAATTCCTGGTAACTACTGTAATAGTTTATTAACAAAATATTGTGGCATGTTATTGTTTTGTGGTTTCTACAAAACAATAACAGTAAACTTTCATTGGTCACATTTTGGGCTCTTCTCTACCATTTTCACCACTGGTTTTCTTTTCCTGTGTGAAGCACTGCTGTCTCGTTACCCTTCTTTTCTCCATGCTTCCTGGAATCTCCATGAATCAATGCTACTGCCTCATTCTGTTGATCAAGAGAGTGGGAATTTTATTTAGCTTCATTTTGTAGGAATATATGACAATGTAAAGTTCTTTCAAATCTTACTGCTCTACTGACATTAATTTTTTAAATAACTTAAAAATCTACAGCCTACATTTCTGTTCTGTGTAAATAAAACAGAACATAGTATTTGTGGTTAGCAGAAAGCTTTATTATAAAATCACTTGTTCCTTTTCAATTAATAGAAGAGATAAAATCTTTTGTCTAGACATACAGAAAAGTGGAATCCAACCAAAACACTGCCCATTTAAAAAATCATGTTGACATTAAAAAAAAAATCGAAGTGCAGGGAAAGGTCTTTGCACAGAAAAGATTTACTTTTGACATCTGTCTTGGTATCATAGGCAACATCTGTGGCAGTTTTATTAATTAGAACATGCCCAGAGTGAGGTCAGTCAGAAGTCTGAGCCTCACAGAGCCTTCATTTGTTCTTGTTGAGCTGGGGATATAGTTCAGTAAAGTGCTCACCATATAACTGTCTGGCCCTGAACCTGGATCGCCAGCATGCACATAAAGTGTTGGGTGTAGTAGCCAGTGCTTGCAACTCTCAGGCTGAATAGGTGGAGACAGGTGATTCCTGAGACTCACTGGCTAGTCAGCCTAGCCTAAATAGCAAGCCCCAGGTCCCAGTGAGAGACCTTGTCTCAGAAAACAAAGTGAGCTGAGTGCAGTGGTGCATACCTTTAATCCCAGCACTCAGGAAGCAGAGGCAGGTGAATCTCTGGGAGGTCAAGGCCAGCATGGTCTACATAGCCAGTTCCAAGCAGCTGGCATTACAGGGAGACCCTGTCTCAGAAAACAAAACAAAACAGAAAAGCAAAGAAACAAAAACAGAAAACAAATTGGATGGCTCCTAAGGAACTGCATCTAAGGTTACCTCTGGATTCTACACACATACACACACACACACACACACACACACACACACACACACATACACACACACACACACATACTGATATAAATTTGTCATTGTTCTAGAGTAGGGATTTCAAACTCTTTGTGTAAAGGGCCAGATACTAGAATTTTTGCCTTTGAAGCCATATGGTCTTTGTGGCAACTATTCAACTTTGTCCTTAAAGTCCCAAAGCAGTAATAGACAACATACGAATAGGGCTTTTAAACCTAATTTAAAACATTTATTTATTTATTTTGTGGGGAGGGGGGGTTAGGGTGTATGCCATGGCACATCTGTGGAGGTCAGAGGACAACTTGTGGGAGTTGGTTCTCTCCTTCTACTATATGGCTTCCAGGGACTGAACTCAGATTGTCAGACTTTTACCCACTAGCCATCTTGCTCACCCATTGCAGTTATTCAAAATTTTTTTCAAACTTTTAAATTTATTTATTTTTATTTTATGTGTATGACTGTTATGCCTGCATGCATGTAAATGCTTTCGTGTTGTTTAGTGCCCATGGAAGCCAGAAGAGGGTGTCAGGCTTCCTGAAACTGGGGTTACAGATGGTTGTTAGCTGCCATGTTTGTGCTGGGATTCAAACCCATGTCCTTGGCAAAAGCAGCTAGTGCTCTTACTACAGTTTACTGATGCTATTAAAACTGTACCTTAAACTGTGAAAATAAAAAGAGCAGCCACTGCTCTTAACCACTGAGCCATTCTTCTTCTTTCTCCTCTTCCTCCTCTTCCCCCTCTTCTTCCTCTTCCCTTTCCCCTCCTGCTCCCCCTCCCTCCTTCTCCTCCTTCTCCTTCAGCTTCTCCTCCTCCTCCCCTTCCCAACTAAGGCCACTCCTCTTTCCTTCTCTTTCCTCCTCCCTCCTCCCTTCCTCCTCCTCCTCCTCCTCCTCTTCCTCCTTCCTTTTGATACAGGGTTTACCTGTAGCCACAGCTGACCTAGAACTTGATATGTAGACGAGGCTAGCCTTGATCTCACAGAGATCTGCCTGCCTCTGCCTTCCGAGTTCTGGGATTAAAGATGTGTGCCAGTATACCTGGCTCTGCAGAGCTATTTTAATATTACTTTGTTTATAAAAACTGATGACAGTCTGGGCTTGATACCTGTATTAGTTACTTTTCTCATCCCTACAAGAAGCAATTTAAAGGAGGAAGGTTTTATTTTTGCTCATGGTTAGGAGATCCAGTCCATCATGATCCGGAAGGCATAGTGATAGGAGCCACTTGTGGCTGTTGTGGCAGGAATGTAAGGCTACTTGTTCATATCTGGATGGATATGGGACAGGAACTGGGACCAGGCTATCCACTTCAAGCCTCTACCTTCTGAAATTTCTACAACCCAGCTAAGGACCAAGTATTCAAATACATGAACCTATGGGGGACATTTCACACTCAAAGCACAGCAACAGGCAACAGAGAACAGCAAATACTAGAAGGATAGTTTAGAGATTAATAGGTAACCCTCACTAAGGAAAACCATTTTGATGTTTTTTGTACTTTCTCTGGGGTAACAGTGGTAGAAATTAAGTTTTTACCTTACTAAAATATCATACAACATTGCATGAGTATATTGTCCCTCCAATATAGAAATACATAAAGATTTTGTCACTTAAAAAGTTGTAAAAACATGGGAGTGTACAATGCATGAAAGAACCATTTAACTACATCTTTTTATTTTATTCGTTCTAGAAGATGTTGCTTTTAACCATTTAGTGCTTATTTTTCCAGCAACTTAAAAACATACACACAGAAATATACATACACATACATTATTTCTTCTTATGTTTATTTGATATAAATGAAGTTAGACTATACCTTATATAATATAGTTGCTATTTTATGTCTACATAGAAGCTTATCTTAAACTTTTTTCATGTCAGAGTTTGATAATGCTGTGAAACAGTATTTCATAGTACAGATGTAGTAAGTTATTTAGTCTCCACTGTTGTAAAAGCTCTTTACAGTTTTTTACTTTGACAACAGGGCTATAATGAACAATGGTATACATTTTTTGTATATGTGTGTGTGATGCTGGGGATTTATATTGGTTAGGCAAGTGCTCTACATCTAAGCTACATCATCATCCCTGATTCTATACATTCTTTACTGTGATAATGTGTTATGCCTCTAAAATTGATAACTACAAGTAGAAGTTGCCATCCTCAAAGAAGATGTGATTGATTCTCCTTAGGAAAGGTAAGCTCTAAATGTGAGGTGACAACTGACAGGATTTGGTTGGGTAAATGGGGAGAGGCAGTTCTGTGAATCATCTCTATCCATGAACATAAAGCAGTGGTTCAAATGTTTATAGGAACAGGGGGTGTGGTCTTTATGTGCACGAGTCTATTTAATAAAAATTGTGTGGTTATAGACCTTTACAGCTGAAAGAGAGCTGGACTGGAAATTAGGGACCCTGCCATCTAGCTCACTTCTGCTATCAGGTTGCAGTCATCTCCAGCAGTGGCCACTCCTCCGTTTTCGTGGGTGCTGCTCCTTTGTTCTCACGGGTGTCGAGGCTGCTCCTCCACTCACCCTGGGCTGAGGCCGCTCTTCTGCTTGCCCTATGCTGCCTCCTGTCTTCGCTGCTTCTGCCGGGTCCCAGACCCCAGAGCTGGTGAGGAGACTGTGTCAGCGGAGCTGCATTCAGACACAGGAGACCAGGTTCAGTGACACAGGTCTGCTTTATTGCAGGAAGGCTTATATAGGGGTAGTGGTCCAATCACAGCCTTATTAGCATAACAGGTTTAGCGTCCTATCACAGTACAGCAAGTAGGATACCTTATTAGCATAACAGACTTAGCATCCTATTAGCATAACAGACTTAACATCCTATCACAGAGTAGTGGATAGGATGTCTCATTAGCATACTGGGTTTCAGATTACAGAGCCTGGCTTCCTGGAAACCACGTGACCTTGACAGTTGCAATATCACCCTAGGCTCAAGCCTGTCTCCCACATCAGGTTACATGTGATTGTGGCAATATGACTTGACATTTTGAGCCTGTTTCCTCATATGTTAGATTAGGCCAGCTGCAGCATGCTTTTATCTATGACCATCTTTATTCTTTATGACTCTCTGAGTTCTTTCTCATGGAACTTATCTTACAATGGTTTCAAGACCAAAATGCATATTTTGGTTATCAAATAGGTATTTAGGACATAAAACGGTCTTTGTGTTTGGAAATAAAGTGTTTTTATTATTGTTTAGGAAATGGTGAAAGAAAGGTTTTAGGGAGATTCATTTGGCAGAAGTGTTTTATATACCTAAATACAAATCCAAGGCAAAACAAACAGACAAACAATAAAACTGTTGGCTTGGTATCCTGGAATGGAGCATGAGGGCAAGAACAGTGGACAGTGCTTTGGTGGTTTTGGAGTAAAGTTTATGTTACAAATCCTGAAGACAATCACAGTGAAGACACATGGAGCAGCTAGTTTATGCTTCTAAATACCCCAGACCCTTAGTTGGGCAGCAAATTGACTTAAAAGAATAATGGTTTATCAGTCCAGCCACATTTATTAGCTTATGCATTTGTGGGTCAGTTATGTGGGCTGGGCTTAGCTGGGAGATTTTCTGATCATGGCTGGACTCATTTATACAGTTGGATTTCCTCCTATGCCTGCAGTTAATTAGCATTTCATGTCCTCACTCACTTTTCTGGCTCTTGGCTGGATGTATATTGGGGGTGCAGTATAACTGGGTCATGTTTCTTTCATCATCCATAGATCACTTTGGCTCCTTCACCTAGTGGTGTCAGGGTTCCAAGTACAGCAAGAGAGGGCAAGTACCAATGTTCAAATATTCAAGCATCTATCTGTACCACCTTTGCCAGAGACTATTCACCAAAGCAAGTCACATGGTCAAGTCTAAGTCGGTATTGGAGCGGACTAGTCAAGTATTACAACCATTTTTTTGCAGATGAGCTAGGAATTTGGTGTCAGTGGTGATGAGGCAGCCTGGAACTATGGAGCAAAGTAGGAAGAATAAAATGGTGATAGATCTCTCAGAGGTAGCTCTAATAGTTCAGGGATGTTTATCAAATAAATACCTGGTTCCAGGTCCTCTTGTAGGTATAGCAATTTAAAAATGAGTAAGGCTGACCCTATTCTTAAGATTAGCTCTGAAGGAGGAAAGAGCAATGGGAACTGTTTGAAAAAAAATTATCAAGTGATAAACTAGAGCTATCTGCTAAAAAGGGAGTCAGGAAACATTATCTGTAAAAGGCTATCCAGTATTCATTATCGGTTTTGTGGATGAGCCAATCTCTTAAAACTACTGTATTCCACTACAATAATAGCATGAAAGGCACCATAGACTATATTTAAACTAAGTAGCCAAATAAGAACAATTGATGGTGAATCCATTAGGGTAGCTGGAAAAGGAAGCTAGGTTTGGAAGGCCGAAAGGGTTTATGGGAAGGGAATTCAATCTTGAAACAGTTTGAAAGCATTCAGAGATGGCTGATATCCGAGGGCACATGCAGCTCCAGACCTGAGTCTAGGTAAAGGCTGCAGGCTTGTGTGGTAATTGGTAACTGAAGCTGGGGGTTGGATGCATTTCATCTGGAGACAGAATGTGAAAAAGAAAATGGCAAAGAGACCAGAATGAGTCCTGTGATAAACTTTCAGTTAGCTGTGCAGCTAGAAGCTTGTCAAAAAAGAGGCATCAGAGAAAGAGGACAGGGCAGGGTCTGTGACTCAGAGAAAGAGGAATGAATGGGTGGTCACAAAGGGTCGAGGAGTGGAGATGTGTAACCTTGGAGATGACCAGTGGGGGATATTGTTCTAAGGATGTCAAGCTTAGCCTTTAGGCTAACTCCTTTGCTTCACCCACACTCAAAATAACTTTGTAATTAGAAACAGTGCCAAAAGACACGCGGCCTCACTGCTTGCTGGGCATAAAATTCCTTCCACTAAATTTATATTTGCCATTTGTAGAGGGCAAATCAACCCCATATACAATTAACAAGTACATTAGGCTTTTTAAGACTTCTTGGTAACTTTTGGAAAAAGAATTTTTTGGAAAACATTCTACTTATATTTTTCTAGAATGGAGAGTAAGGAATCAGTTAGGTAATATTTGAAACAAAGGCCTTTCTGTGTAACTTATCTTTTAAAAATTTTGAGACTTCCCATTCTTTTTTTTTTATTTTCTTTTAATTAAAAATCATGTGTATTTGTGTTTATGTGCAAGTGCCCAAGGAGGTCAGAAGTAGTTGTTGGATCCCCTGGAGCTAGAGTTCTGAGTGACTGTGAGGTGCCTTATGTGGGTGTTGGAAACTGAACTGGAAATTTCTACAAGACCAGTATATGTTTTTCACCCCCAGCCATCTCTTCATCTTTTTTTAAACTTTTACAAAAACTTTATTGAGAATTTCATACATGCATACAAGGTGTTTTAATCAAATCCATGCCTACTCCCTCCCCTCCAATATTCCCCCCTCTGAAGAGGTAACCCTAAAGTCTTTTAAAGGTTAGATACAAGCTCCCAAATACTTTTGACATTTTTGGCCTTTGAAACAGAGTATGTTGCTAACAGGCCCAAGGACATTATGACTTTTAGTGAAGAAACTGGCTAATTCTTATCACGCCATCCTCTGAATGGGGTTACCCAAATTGCCAATAGGGAATAGGGAGGCAGACTGCTCTGGCTTCTTCCATGCTGAGCAGAGATGCAGGGTGAGGGAATTGGAGTACCCCTTCAGTGGGTCTATCTACAAGATTCCCAAATTGCATAACTCTTGTCTCTAAGGGGAAAAGAGAATCCTTGAATCATGAATAGATGTGAAGGAGAAGTAAAGGCAAGAATAATTAGCATTATATGTTCTAGACCGGGAAGTAGAAAAAAGTCAGAACAGGGCAATTTAAAAAATTTCATATGATAGTCCGTTGGAGTTTCTTGACAAGGGCTTCTAAAAGCATCCCTCTATTGGGTTCTTCTTCATTTTTCTTTTGTCTTCCAAGGCTGGAGTAGTTGGCTGGGAAGAATGGTTGGATAATGTATACCTACTGATTCTATTGGTAATTCTTGAGGTATACTTATTGATTCTATTTAAATACAATACTTACTGCAGGGTGTGCTCTGTAGCAAAGTTGTTTTTATTTTTCATCATTGTTATCTAAAGCTTTAAGATAGTAGTGTTGAAGTAGATGAATTTTCAGATGTAAAGTTTAGAATCAGTGAGTTGGGCTTGTTAGCCCATGCCTATAATCTCAGCATTGGGGAGGTAGCAGCAAGAGGATCAAGAATTCAAATTCATCACTGGCTACATGGTGAGTTTGATGCGCAATCTGCACTACATGAGACTGTTTCAAAAAATGAAACAAAAGAAAATTTAGAATCAGGATTTCAGAATTCTTTTTACATTGTGCCATCTCCAACAGTTCAGTGTCTGTGGGTATTAGGTATTTTCCCCATACAGCCTCCTTATCTCCCTACTCCCAAGACTTAGAGGTGGCCTCACCAAAAGGATGATGGAGAGATTACACAGTATCCCCAGGGACCCTGCTTACAGCTTCTGGTTTGACTGTATTTGAGAAGATGTGTGTATGAGACTGTAGGGATGTCCTAACAAAACTCCACAGACTGAGTGGCTTATCAAGCAGAAACTTCTATCTCACAGTTCTGCAGGCTGGAATTCCAAGCTATAAGCAGGTTTGATTTCTTTTGCAGCCTCACCTGGTGGATTGCAAATGGTTCTTTCTCCCCTTGACTCCACATGGTCTCTCCTTTGTGAGAGTATGTTTCTGTCCTGTGTCTGCATCTTAACTTTCTTTTCTAATGATGCCAGTCATATTGGCTCACTCTACCATTTATGAACTCTTGCTTAAATTACCTCTTTGAAGTTCTATCTACAATTACAGTCACATTCTGAGGTTACTACCATTTAGGAATTCAATATAGAAATTTTGGGAGGCACAGTTCAATCCCAAACAGCATCTATACTTGTACTCTCTATCTTAAATGGCATTTTGCAGACATATTTAGCATACCTTGTCACGTTCCAGGTTCCATGGCTCTTTTCCAGTTTGTTGCCTCAGGCACTGCCCTCTGGACTTGAATGATTTCATTTTTAGTGTTCACAGTTTGCTTTAAGCGTTTCATAACTGTATGTGTTTCTTTTAAAAATATTTATTATTTTTATTTTATGTATATGAGTATATTGCCTACCTGTGTGTTAAGTGCACTGATGTCGTACAGTGCCCACGGAGGTCAGAAGAGGGTGCTCAATCTCCCGGAACTGGAATACAAACAGTTGTTAGCCACCATCTGGGTGCTGGGAATCAAACCCAGGACCTCTGCAAGAGCAGCCAGTGCTTTTAACTGTTAAGCTTCTGTGTATATGCTTCTCTTCCTTTCATAAACATGTATGTTTCTACGGAAATAATTTTAAGTAATTATAAAGACATCATGCACACATCTTTATTTCATGCATCTCTAAAATGCTTTCAAAACAGAACTTTCCTACTTTATTTGTGATTGTGTTCAATATTTTCTCAAATATATGTATTCAATTTTGATACTTTCTTGAAGTACTCATTTCCCCCGTGTTTTCCTTTTATGTAAGTCTGCATCATATTGTCTAGGTTGGTGTTCCACCAATATGTTATAATTCCAAAAACATTCTGTGGTTAAATAATATTAGGAAATACTGGAGTAGGTGAGTCTGGAGGAAGTGGCTACATGCTCTTACTTGCCATTTGGTGATAGCACCTGGGTATTACTGCAGGTGAAGTTTACTCATTCTATGTTTTGTAATTTCTGTCTACATGAGATTTAAATACAATCAGCCTTAGGGATATACTACGATTTAGACACCATTTTAATAAAGTTTTAGCTCTTTTGTTTAGTACCGTTACCTACTTTACTCCTTGGGAATGCTCTGACTGTATTAATGATTTCCTGGAACATTTATTTTCTTTATCCTTAATATCTTATAGGAGGTAAGTTAAGAGCTCACATGAAAGACACCGTTTCTACCCCTTTTTCCTATCTTTATTCGAAGCCAGTTCTCCAATCACAGAACCACAGTGTTGCTAGCTTGTGAACTTAGTCCATTTAACCTGCAAGAAAACACTAGCCACAGAAATGTATTTCTTCTAATTCCAGAGGCTGGAAAGTCCTGGTAAAGGTTGGCTTCCTGGTGCATACACAGTGCTGTCCTGCTGAGGTGTCAAATGGTAGGAGAAACAAGCTAGCTCCTTTGGGCCTCTTTATAAATCCACTAATCCTATTACTGAGCAGTCTGCCCTTTTGGTTCAGTCACCTTCCCCAAAGCACCATTTCCTAGAATTATTTATTATCTTGGGAGTTAGGAATTCAGCATGTGAATTGGGGGAGAAGAGGAGAGCCATAGAAACATTGAGACTCTAACTGCTTTGTTCAATACTCCCATAATCCTGCAAGGGTATTTCCTCTCTTCTCCCTTGAACTTCACTAAACAAAAACTTGTAATGCTCTTGTTTCTCAGTAACCACTGCAAAATAAAGTCTCACTGTTTATATTAATTATTTATATAGTCAAGACTCTGTGTTGAGCCCATTTGCTTTCTGAGTTAAGGCAGGCCAATGTATTTGCCACTTTCATGCACATCTTGCCCAATCTCATCCCCTCCTGCTTTGGAGTCAAGCCTTCACAGGTGCCCTGGCTTGGATGACAGTTCCTGCCCAGCCACTTCTCAGCAGTGCAGGCTCACCATTTGATCACAGTTGACTCACCTCACAGTCAGCTCTTTCTAGACATGTCCAGCTGACTCTGCTTGTGTCTGACACGCTAGGGGCTGGAGTACATTCATTCTCCTCTATAGTTTTAAAGTGCTTATTCAATTAAATCCACTTTCCCCCTTTTGAGGTTCTAATGGGAAAAAATAGCAGGAAGAGTCTCTGGTTCTACAAAATGTAAAAGCTAAGTGGGTGGATAATCAGACTGCTGCTTTAGAAAGGAAGATTTTGAGTGTGGAATGGGCTACTTTTTTTCTGAACAGTTGTATTTAGTTCTTTTCCACACTAAAGTCTCTTTGGTGAAAAGAAATGGCTTTTAAGAATGTATTTAGGGGGCTGGAGAGATGGCTCACTGGTTAAGAGCACTGGCTGCTCTTACAGAGGACCTGAGTTCGATTCCCAGCACCCACATGTTGGCTAACAACTGCCTATAACTCCAGTTCTAGGGGAATCCGACACCCTCTTCTGGCTTCTGTGGGCATTGTGCAACATGGGCACGCTTATATACATGTAAGCAATATACTCATACACATAAAATATAAATGATAAAATAAAATACTAAAATAGAATGTATTTTGACTTAACATTTTAAAAAGATTTATTTTCAACTTGTGTGTGTGTGTGTGTGTGTGTGTGTGTGTGTGTTCACATGAGGCCAAAAGAGGGCCTCACATCCCCTGGAGCTGGAGTCAGGTGGTAGGAACGGAACTCCAGAACTCTGTCATGGGTGTTAGGAACTAGCAGGCCTCTGTAAGAACAGTATGAACTCTTAATCATTGAGCCATCTCTTCAGGCCCTATCACTAATATTCTTTAAGTTTTATGATATCCATAAGAGAAATGGGATAGGTATACTAAATCTCATTTTCTTACCAGAGTCTCTCTGGAAACTGCACTGTAAGATGAGTCATTGTGAGTAGATCCTATTTTCTCCAAAGAGACAATGTAATTCTAAAGACTCCCACTTACCTTAGAGCTGTTCTAAAAACAGTACAGCAGGAGCTCTATAACAAAGCTGAGAAAATGCTTTCAGATATTTTTTTTCTTCATGGCAATATTGTTTTAAAATATGGACCAGCACAGGGTTGGGGAGATGGCTCAGTTGGTCAAGTGCTTGGTGAGAAGCACAGGGACCTGAGTTTCATCTCTAGCATCCAATAAAAGTCAAGCACGGTAGGGTGTACCTATACCCCAGATGCAGGGGAAGCAGAGACAGTACAGTCCTTGGAGCTGGCTAACTTTCTAATCCAGCCAGATTAGTGAGTTTTAGGTTCAATGAGAGACCCTGTCTGAAAAAATAAGATGATAAGGTGGAGAGTGAGGAAGACTTGATGTCGATGTCTGGCCTCCACATGCACGCACACATAGGTGCACAAACAAATGGGCACATGTGTGTATACACAATTGTGCATGTGCAGGCACGTTCACAAAGGAGCAGCCTAAAGATTTTCATGTTCACCCTTTCCCACATCCTCAATTTGTTCAGCTGTCAGTGTAGTTGTCTCACAGCAGACAGAGAAAAGCTAACCTACCACCTTTCAAAGACATTGGCTCTTCAGACACATTGATGACAGATATTAGCTATCAGAGCTTCTCCTACATCATTGACAATCTATAAGTGATATCACTAAACTACAGGACTGGAATTGTTTAATGGAGCACTATCACTATAGTGCCGTGACTGGAGGAAAGTAGCATGTTAATCCAAGTGCATGTGCTTTGGATGGTGACAAATATAGCTAAAGGCTATAAAGTCAATGCACATAATTAGTGTGTGAATTTAATATCATAATCACAAGTTTTACAAAATCAGTTTGTTTCAATTGAGCTTCTATGTTCTAGGTAGTGAGGTGACAACAGATTTGCCCTCATGGAACTTATACTCTAGTACAGAGACAAGAGTACTGATAACTGAACAAACTACCTCCATAATATAAATTTGGTTAGAGATACGTGCTGTAGGAAATCCATATCAGGGTAGGTAAATATTCTGATAGGTTGGGGACTATTTTAAGAGAACTGGGTGGAACTTTCATAGACTGTTACTCAGTATAAGGACAATTCTGTGAGGTCATCAGTGAGTTCTTCAGCCCAAGATGGCATCAGAGGAGTTATGAGCTCCCCAGGAACGAGTCCGATTTTGTATCAGTCATCGGCAGAGAGCAGCTGGCCAGAATGGCAGACTCCATGCAAACAAGACTCCATGTAAGCTGTGATGAACGTCAAGATGTCTTTCAGGGCCTTTTCATCCATAATGTTCTTATGGTTGGCAATCTCTGTGGTACATTCACAGTCACAGTATAGTAGAAAATATACTGTACATTAATTCAAAGGGATTGGAGGGTTTTGGAGGGAAAAAGATGATTTGATTTGCTTATAAAAATGTCATTCTAGTCGGATGTGGTGACTCACATCTTTAATTCCAACACCTGAAGCAGAGGCAGAGGATCTCTGTAAGATTGAGACCAACTTGGTCTACACAGTGAGTTCCAGGCCAGCCAGGCCTACAGAGAGGCCCTGTCTCAAAAAGACCCCGCCCCCTGCAAATGTCACTCTTCTCTGGGAAAACAAACTATCAAAATGTAGAAGAATGTTGCAGGCATCTAAGTGGAAGCAGAAAGACTGGCATGGAAGTAACAGAAATGCTGAGGAGGCAAAATTCTGAACGAATTTGGCGACAGAGCTGAGATGTTTGCAATGAATAGTTAAGGGTGATTACTTTCATTCATGGAGATGTAGAGTATCAAGGGAGGTAAGTTCAATCAGGATTTAGTTTTATGTACGTAAGTTTGAAATACTCATTAGATATAGAAATGGTATCTGGTTGGGCATATAAATAAATGGTAGACTGGATAAGTAAAGTCTATCCAGTCTAGAGACAGATTTTTTGGGGGAGGGGGAGGGATTTGGTTTCATCTCTGTAATTTAAAGCCACAAAATGGAAGGGGTCATTTATGGGGAGTCCAGTAGTGCGAAGAAGAGGGGGAGCTGAAGGGAGTGTGGGCTCCACATCACAGAGGTGAAGCACAGGAAGAGGCAGAGAAGGAAACATTGGAAGTAGCTACTGATGTGGACGAAGAACTGGAAGTTCTAGTGTTCCAGAAAACAAGGGGAAAACGTATTTCAAGAAAAAAAAGGAATTAGCTATGCCCAGTGCTGAGAAACTGATGAGAATTCTAAACTGACCTTGGATAGGGCAAGGTGAAGGTGCTGATGATCTTGACAAGAGTGAGTTCACTATATTAGTAGGAAAAAACCAGAAGGATGTCCAATGGGCCTTGAATAAGCTTAGATGGTGAGTAGCGACAGTTCTTAGGAGCAGAAAGTGGGGGGATACGACAGTGTGTTTCTATTTTTTATGGAACTATTTCAGAGTAGAGATCTAAATGAGGTTTTGTTTTTTTTTTTTCTTTAAAAAAACCTCTGTGTATGAGTGTTTTGTTTTCATGTATGTAAGCGTACCCATGTTGTTCAATGCCTGAGGAGGTCAGAAGAGGGAGATGGATCCTCTAGAACTGGAGTTATAGATGGTTGTTAGACACTATGTGCATGCTGGGAACCAAACCTAGGTCATCTGCAAAAGCAGCCAGTCCTCTAACCCCTGAGCCATCTTTCCAGCTCCCATCCCCTAGAGTAGAGTAGAGATCTAAACTGGTTATGCACAGTGGGGCTGTAATCTCAGGAGCTATTTTTCTAGTAGGTTTGTGAAAAGAGCTTCACAGCATAAGGGGATGAGATAGGGGAGAAAAGGCTAGATACAGAGGTACTGGCGCACCACTCCTTGTAGATTCTGTAGTAGAAAAAGAGGACAATATCGTCAAGTTGTTTCTGAAATAAGGAATAAAGCCATTTTTTGAAAGTGAGGGGCTGGGTGTGGAGATTCATGCACTTAGGATGCTGATAAAGGAGGACCATAAGTTCAAGGCCAGCTTGAACTATACAGAGAGCTTTTGTCTAAAAACAAAAAGAAGGAATGAGAGGATTGAGGATGGATTGATAGATTTAAGAAAAGAAGAGAAAAAAGTGGGGGAGAATAATTGCCTCTAGGGCTGGGCATCAGAGGAATGAGAGAACAATGGACCTTGGAGGAAGCCATATCAGACTTCCAGGCAAGATGGAGAGCCCATCTGAGATGAGTGCTCACAACACTGAAAACAGGACTACATAGTTGAGTGTCCTCTGTCTTTCAGTTTTGTGTGGCAATGGCTCTCAACTGGAGGCAATTTTGCTCCCAATAGAACATCTGGAAATGCCTGGAGACATTTTTGGTAGTTGTAAAGGGGGAGGGCAGCTTTACTGGCATTATGGGTTGGAAAGCTGCATGGCACCTTCTTTTGGCAGACACAGCACAGAATAGTTTGGATTTATTGCAGATGGAAAAGTCACCAGGAGATTTAAGCAAAGGAGAGAAAGTGTCTGATTTATTGATCAAAGCAAGTCCAGGGATGCTGTGAAACATCCTAGAAGGTATGGGAATGTCCCACAGCCAAGAAGAAATGATTCTCAGGTTTCAACAGTGTCTGGGTGAGAAATCTTGCATGGTCATAGTGCAAATATTTCATTGAGTCAATACTTGGTCAAAATTCAAATGTGCCTGAAGAAAAGCAAACTGAGCTCATTAAAAATGGGGTCCTACAGGGAAACCCTGAAAAAAAATGGGATCCCAATGCTCTACTCCTCCATGAAGAGCTATCACCAATTGTTGGCTGCTGGGGGATGGAGAACCATTTTTTTTCTTTGGGTATGTGACTACTTGCAGATTGCCTGTGCCCCCGTGGATGACTCCTCACCCATGAGCATATGTACAATACTAATTCGATTCACTGGGCTCAGTAAAGAAAAAAAAGACATGAAGTTGGGAAGGAGATATGTTGGGGGAGTCTAGGAGGAGTTGCAATGGAGGAGTCAGGGGATCAGTACGATCAAGGTACATTATATACATATATAAAACTTTGAAAGAATAAATAAAATTATTATTTAAAAATAATTAAATACCTTTAGACATTTTGCTGCCGCTAGACAGGCATGGGCCTCTGTGCATACATACTCCTCAGAACATTTGAAGATTTTCATAATATCACGGAAGCTTCCAGCTCACTCTGGATCTGGCTGGTCATGAGGTCTTGAGGTTGCAGTGTGCAAGGGGACATCCTTACTTCCTTGTTTCGTATACTTCTTCTAGTTCTGTTGGCATTGAAGGTACCTTAGCAATGGGTGTGTGCCTGTTTACCTACGTACATATCGGTGTCTGTATGTGTATGTTCATGTATTCACATATCCTAACACGAGTTGTATGTTTGAATCAGCACAGTGTTAGGATTTGCTTTAATTACAGCTTTCCCATAATTTAAGCTCTTCTTTTAGTTACATTTACTACTGCAAACAAATTTTGGAATTATCTTTTCAAGTTCCATTGAAAATAGTTTAGATTTTTGTAAGAATTGTATTAAACTGATAGCTACCAAGTTGGCAAAAATCAATACCTTTACCAATGGAATCTTCCTGTACATAAAGAAGTAATGTATTTTGATATTTATTTGGAGTTGTACAAAAGTACTTTTAGAAATATTTAAACATTTTTATGTCCTTGTTTGATTATTCTTAATTATATGTGTATATCAAAACTTTGTTATTATAAAATGAACTTTTGTTGAATTTGATGGATGATTATAGATTTATAGTAATGTCATTAATTTTCTAATTTTTCTATACTTGGATCTTGATTTCTTCCTGGTGCTGGGGATGGAACCCAGGGCCTTGTGCATGCTAGCTAGGCAAGTGGGTCTCTGAGGAAGCTATATCCCCAACTTTCAGGAAGTTTTCTTACTAGTTCTGATGATTGTCAGTTGATTACGTTGAACTGTAACTCTGCTTCTATCTATCTATCTATCTATCTATCTATCTATCTATCTACTATCTATCATCTATCATCTGTCTATCATTTATCTGTCTACTATCGTCTATTAGTTTGTTTTTAATACTGTGTATAGAATCCAGGGTCTCATGAATGCTAAGCAAGCATTCTATTGTGGAGTTACATTCGTCTTCTATCATCCTATCATCTGTCATCTATCTATCAATATCTATCTATCATCTATCTCTCTCTGTGTCTCTGCTTGTCTCTCTGTCTCTCTCATTGTCTCTATCTCTGTCTCTCTCTATCAGTGCTGTCTAGAGCCTCCTCCTCAGACTCTTCTGTGCTTCTGTTTCTTGTTCTATTTGAGGAGTGCTTGTTCACTTACATCCTCTGGAGTAAACACTCAGCAAAAGATATCCACAGGTGGAGAGGAAAGGGGCCATAGCTGGCTCAGCTGTTCTCTAGGCATTTGTGGTCCAGGGATCTCTTCCTCATTCTGCTTTCCTCCGTGGTGTGCTCAGAGCCAGCACTTCTCTCACTCACGCCCTTAGCGAGGGTTGGCTGTGGGAGACGACTTTCTCTCACCCACTGTGTGTGGCAGATTTCTGTGCTTTGGACTTTCCAACAGCTGGGCACCATCTGCTTTGTGTTTCCTTAAATTTCTGGTCTGCTGAACATATTTTTCCTTGTTTCTGCATTTTCAAATAGGGTTGGGGAAGGAATGAGAAATAAACTTTTGTGTTTAGCCTGTCACCTTGAGCTGCAAGCTTTCTCAGCTTTAGTAAGTGCTAGCAATTGCTATGACTTTATTAGTTTCTTGCTTGTTTTCTTTTCTACCAAGCAGAAATTTTTTTACTGTTTACAAGTTAATATTAGAGTTCTGTTTGTTGATTTTGCTTCCTAACATTATAACATGAAAGCATTGTCTAAAAATATTGCTTTAGACCCCATAGATGTTTAAATCATGAACTTATTTAACTTATTCAAACATTTTGTTTTCTGGATGCTGGGAACTGAGCCTATGCATGTGCTAGTAAATACTCTACCCTTGTGTTATACCCACAAGAGAAAATCCTCCCCACTGGGAGAAAGACTGAAGCTGAGATGACAGGAAGGAGACTTTGACACTCAGGGAAGTTTCTTGACTCCTAACTTTTACCACCTTGAAGTGGGCCTGGCTAGGCTGTTGAACTCTATAAAAGAAAGAAAACAAAACAGCATCCATCAACAACAAACAAGGCAGAATCACCTAAATTTGCCTAGATATGAGTTTATACATACAGATCAAGTTTGTCTTTAAATACCCCTTGAGGACATTCAACAGACATGAATGGCTTGTCTGTATCTCCAGTGGAATTACTACATCACTGTTCTGTGGGTTACCCTGGGGGAAATGTCAACAAACATCTAGTCACCCCAGACAGGGCACTGACAAGAGACTTAAGAAACTGTCTCACTCAAATCTAACTTGGTGAACCAGTGAGTTTGTTGGGGCTACTTTCAAGGGCATGTATGACTCAAACAGCAGTTCTTCATGAAAAGCCCACCCCAGCATGGGTAAAGACTCACAGAACTCCCTGAAGTACCCTACAGGACCTGTAGGCAGATTAGGTGGTTGGAGGCTTTCATTTGCTAGTAATTGTTACTGCTTATATAACTCAAGGAGTAACATTGTGAATCTTGTGGTTTCTTTCTTTTTTAAAAAAAAAAACAATTTATTGAGAATTTCATACGTGCATATAAGGTGTTTTGATCAAATTCATGCCCACACCCTCCCCTCCAACTCCTCCCATATCTCCCCATCACTTTTTTTGATAATTCCATGTACTCTTTCTTTCTTCTTCTTATTTTTTTTAATGGGGCTTTTGGCTACTCTAATGTCCCCCCTCTGAAGAGGTAACCCTAAAATCTTTTAAGGATTAGATAAAAGCTCCCAAATATTTTCAACATTTTTGGTCTTTGGAACAGAGTAGGATGCTAAGAGGCCAAGGACATTGTGAGTTTTAGCCAAGAAACTGGCTGCTTTTCTTTGAGGTCTTTTTATCCTAACTGCCTAGCCAATTCCTATTCTTATCACACCATCCTCTGAAGAGGTTAACCAAATTGTCAATAGGGAATTGGAACATAGACTGCTCTGGTTTCTTCCATGCTGAACAGGGATGCAGGGTGAGGCAAGTGGAGTATCCCTTCAGTGGGTCTATCTACAAGACTCCCAAGTTGCATGACTCTTATCTCTAAGGGGAAAAGAAAGTCTTTGAATTGTGAATAGGAGCTGTGAAGGAGAAGTAAAAGCAAGAGTAACTAGCATTACAAGTTCTAGACAGAGAACTAGAAAAAAGAACAGGGCAATTTTCAAATGTTCATATGAGAGAATCCATTGGAATTTCTTGACAAAGGCTTCCAAAAGCATCCCTCTATTGGGTTCCTCCTCATTTTTCTTGTCTTTCAAAGCTGGACTCTAGAGTGATGGATTCAGGATTTGCTTTCAGGTATTTTGATAGCTGTTGGAGTGGTTAGAATCAGTGTCAGTTCCCTCTCAAAGGCTTTGAGATAGCTGAGGGTTGCTGAGGTGTATTTATGACCTGAGGCTATGCACACTGGAGAGCCTTTACCCAGCATGGGGCATGCCTTCTCTTCCTAACCTTCCCCAGATTATATACTTTAGCCCTCCCAAAATCCAGGAGGCCATGTATAGGGTCAAATTAAAATCAGTTGGCTGGGAAGAGTGGCTGGATTATGCTGTAAGGACCAATGACCCTGCTTGGCCCTCCTTTAATGAATGAGTACAACCATCAACAAGCCCAATTATGATGATGTTTAGCAACCAGGCTCAGCTGAAGTCATGATGATGGTAGTTATTTCATGCAGAAAGGACTGCTGTATAGCATCATCTTATTAAAAGAACCTGGAATTTTAAAGGATGTAATGCTAGGAACCACAAATGAGAGAGAACATACGTCATTTGTTTTTCTGAGTCTGTGTTACTTCACTTAGGATAACAGTTTCTAGATCCATCCATTTACCTGCAAATGTCATTATTTCATCTCTCTTTACTGCTGAATAGAACTCCTTTGTGTAAATATACCACATTTTTATTAACCCCTTGTCAGTTGAGGGGCACTTATGTTGCTTCCATCTCTTAGCTATTGTGAAAAGAGCAGCAACAAACATGGTTGTACAAGTGTCTCTACAATAGGATGAGTTCTTTGGGTATATGCCAAGGAGTGGTATAACCAGGTCATATGGTAGGTTCATTTTTAGTGTTTTAAGAGTTCTCCACACTGTTTTCCATAGAGGTTGCACAAGTTTGCAATCCCATCAGCAGTGAATGAGCGTTCCCCTTTCTCCACATCCTCGTCAGCATTTGGAATCATTTGTTGTCTTGATCCTAGCCAATCTGATTGGGGTAAGGTGATACCTTAGGGTGGTTTTTATTTGCATTTCCCTAATTACTAACGATGTTGAACGCTTTTTGAGATGTTTCTTAGTCATTTTTATTTCTTCCTTTGAGAATTCTCTGTTTAGATCTTTAGCCCATCTTTTAATTGGGTAATTTGTTTTCTCGATTCTTTGTTGAGTTCTTTATATATCCTGGATGTTAAATCCCTGTCAGATGTGTCACTGGTGAAGATTTTTTTTTCCCATTCTGTGGGTTTTCACTTCACTTCTTTGACTGTTTCTTCTGCTGTACAGAAGTTTTTATTTTAATGAGGTCCCCCTTGATGATTGCTGACCTCAATTCCTGAGCAACTGCTGTCTGATTTAGAAAATCCTTTCCTACACATATATCTTGTAAGTTACTGCCAATATTTTCTTCTAATAGTTTCAGGCTTTCCAGTTTCACATTGAGGTCTTTTATCCATTTGGAGTTGACTTTTGTGCAGTGTGAAAGATAAGGATCTAGTTTAATTCTTCTACAGGTGGAGCTCCAGTTTTGTCAGCACCATTTACTGAAGATGCTGTCTTTCCTCCATTGTGCGTTCTTGGCACCTTTGTCAAATATCAGATGGCTGAAATTTTGTGTACTCAGGTTTGGATCTTCAATGGTGTTCCATTGATCTATGTGTCAATTTTTGTGCCAGTACCATGCTGTTTTTAAAATTATAGCTCTGTAGTATACTTTGAGATCTGGTATAGTAATCCCCCCAGCATTGCTCTTTATGCTCAGGATTGCTTTGGCTATTCAGGGTCTTTTGTGCTTCCATATTAATTTAAGGATTTTTTTTTCTAATTCTGTGAAGTATGTCATGGGGATTTTGATTAGGATTGCAGTGAATCTATATATTGCTTTTGGTAGGATGGTCATTATCACAACATTAATTCTTCTAATTCATGGGCATAGGAGGTCCTTCCATCTCCTGGTGTCTTCCTAAATCTCTTTCTTTAATGACTCAAAAATTTCATTGTAGAGATCTTTGGTGTCTTTCATCAGATTTATTCCAAGATACTTTAAATTTTTGCAGCAATTGTGAATGGGAGCATTTCCCTGTATTCTTTCTACTGATTTTTCTAGATTGATTTTTACTGATTTTTGTAGATTGATTTTATAACCTACCACTATATTGAAAGTGTCAATCAGTTCTAGGACTTTTCTGGTGGAACTTTTGGGATCTCTTGGATATAGTATCATATCATCTGCAAAAAGTGATAGTTCGACCTCTTCTTTCCGATTAGTAATCCTTTAATTTCCTTCTCTTCTCTTATTTCTCTAGCAAGAGTTTCAAGCACTATGTTGAAAAGGAGTGGAGATAGTGGACATCCTTGTCTGGTTCCTGATTTTAATGGGAATGCTTCCGGCTTTTCTCCATTTAGAATGATGTTGTCTCTGGGTTTGTTATATATAGCTTTAATTATGTTGGGGTATGTTCCCTCCAGTCCAATTCCCTCTAGGACTTTGAACATAATAAATGCATGCTGAATTTTGTTAAAAGCCTTTTCTGTACCTATTGAGATGACAATGGGGTTTTTGTCTTTGAGTCCATTTATATGATTAATGATATTTATTGATTTGCATATACTGAACCATCCCTGCATCTCTGGGAGAAAGCCTACTTGATTATGGTGAATTATCTTTTTGATGTGTGTCTGTATGTGGTTGGCAAGTAATTTGTTGAGAATTTTTACATCTATGTTCACTAAGGATTTCGGTCTATAGTTTTCTTTTCTGCTTGTGTCTTTACCCAGTTTGGGTATTAGAGTGATGCTGGCTTCATAGAAGGAATTTGGGAGTTGTCCCTCTTTTTCTATCATTTTGAATAATTTAAGTAGTATTGGTTGGAGGTCTTCATAAAATGTCTGGTAGAATTCTGCTATAAATTCATCTGGGCCTGGGCTTTTTTTGTAATTGGGAGGCTTTGTATTACCATTTCAAATTCCTCATATATTATGGGCCTGTTTAAACTGTTGATCTCTTCTTGGTTTAACTTTAGTGGTTCCCATGATTTTAGATATCAATCCATTTCTTTTAGATTTCCAAATTTGGTAGCCTATATTTAAAATATTTCCTTATAATGGTCTGGATCTTTTGGGTGTCTGTAGTGATGTTTCCCCTTTCATCTCTGATTTTATTGATTTGGATTTTGTTCTTTTGGTTAACTGGGCTAAGGGTCTGTCTATTTTATTCAGCTTTTCAAAGAACCAGCTCTTAGAGTCATTGATTCTTTGTGTTGTTTTCTTTGTTTCTATTTCATTAACTTCTGCTCTGATTTTTCTTATTTCTTCTCTTCTGCTAGGTTTGGGTTTCATTTATTCTTGCCTTTCCAGAGTCTTAAGTTGCAATGTTAAGTCATTTATTTGTGCTCCTTCTAATTTTTTAATGTAGGCACTAAAGCTATAAACTTCACTCTTAGGACTGCTTTTAAAGGGTATCAGAAGTTGTCTTGAGTTGTATTGTCCTTTTCGTTGCATTTCAGGAATCCTTTTACTTCTTTCTTAATTTTTTCTTTGACCCACTCGTTGTTTAGGAGTGTGTAGTTCAATCACCATGAGTTCATGTAGTGATTAGGGCTTTGTCCAGTGTTGATTTTGAGTTTTATTGCATTGTGGTCTGAAAGAATGCATGGGATTATTTCAATTTTTTTTTTTGTATTTGTTCAGGTTTGTTTTGTGGCCCAGTATGTGATCAATTTTTGAAAAGTTTCCATGGGGTGCTGAGTAGAAAGTGTATTCTTTGGTGCTTGGGTGGTGGGTGGAATATTCAAAAGATGTCCGTTAGGTCCATTTGATGTATGGTATCATTTAATTCAGATGTCTCTCTGTTTATTCTTTGTCTAATTGGTCTGTGTAATGGCGACAGTGGGGTATTGAAGACCCCTACTATTACTGAGTTGGGGTTAATCCGTATGTTAAAGTCCTGTAGTGGTTTTTTTTTTTTTTTTTTTTTTTTATGTGTGTGTGTGTGTGAATTTGGGTGCATCAGAGTTCGGTGCATATATGTTAAGGATTGCAATATTTTCTTGGTTAACTGTTTCTTTGATCAGTATGAAGTGGCTGTCATTAACTCTTGTGATTAGTTTTACTTTGAAGTCTATTTTGTCAGACATTAGAATTGCAAGCCCTGCTTGTTTCTTAGTGCATTTGCTTAGAATATTCTTTTCCATTCTTTTACCTTAAGGTCAGTGCTATCCTTGAAGGTGAGTTGGATTTCTTGCAGACAGCAAAGAGATGGATTTTGTTTCTTAATCTACTCACTTAGCTATGTCTTTTGACTGGGACGTTCAGTCCATGGATGTTTAAGGTTACTATTGAAAGATGTGTATTGGTTGCTGTCATTTTGATTGCTGTTTGTGTTCTCTGTCTAATTTTGTGTTTCCTAGATTATACCTTTATTTATTTTCTTTTGTTGCCCCTGGGGTATAGTTGTTTCTCTCTCTGCTCTCTGTATTGCTTCAAGTATTCTTTGAAGGGTTGGTTTTATGGGCATGTATTCTATCTGGCTTTTCATGTCATGGAAGATTTTTCTTTCCCTCTCAAGCATAATAGACATTTTTGGTGGGTAAAGTATTCTGGGCTGACATATATTGTCACGTAGAACTGGAAATACCTTGGTCCAGGCTCTTCTTGCTTTCATAGTTTGCATTGATAAGTCAGCTGTAATTCTGATGGGCTTTTCTTTGTATGTGACTTGTTGTTTTTCTTTTGCTGCTTTCAGTATTCTCTCTTTATTCTGTACATTCTGTTTTTGCTATGATGTATTGTGGGGAGTTTCTTTTCTCATCCTATTTGGTGTTCTATGTGCTTCCTGTATTTGTATGGGGATGTCTTTACTTAATTTCAAGAAATTCTCTTCTACAATCTTGTTTAAGATCTGGTTAACACCATTAACCTGAAATTCTTCTCCTTCCTTTATTCATATGATCTGTAGGTTTAGTCTTTCCATGGTGTCCCACGTCTCTTGCATATTCCATTCTTGTGTTTTTTTAAAATTTTCCATAATCTTTGCTTGAGTGGTCCAATTCTTCAACTTTGTCCTCCAGTGTTGATATTCTGTTTTCCATTTCTTTCACTTTAGTGGTAAGACTTCCCATGTTGTTTCAAATTGGCTTATTGAGTTCTGTACTTCCTTCTTCATTTCTGCCTGAGTTTTCTTCAATGTTTCCATATCTTTTGTGAATTCATTCAGAAGTTTATCCCTATCTGCTTTTAGTTCTTTGATTTGTTTTTTCATGTGTTCTTTAAATTCATTGAATTCCTTCATCATGTTTATGATTGTTCTTTTAAATTCAGTGTCCTGGGTTTAAGGAGGTTCTCCTTGTAGAACCCTCTACAGGACTGGTGGAGTTTGGTGGGGATATAGTATTTTGGCTTTCCATTTTATTATTCTTTTGCTGTGATTTTGGCATCTGAATTTCTTTTGTTGTTTATGATTCTGATATGAGAATTAAGTTGAAGTATGCTTCTGTTTGTATTATCCAGGTTTGTATTATCTAGATCTTTTCTTTATTGGTTATGTAAAGCTGTTTGTACAGGGTTCAAATTCTCTTAGTTTTAATTTGGCGGGAACTGATGGCTTCAGACCAGCTATTCAGGAGTACCCACAGAAGTCCAATTTAGGTTCTAGGCAGGTACAATCAGGCTTCCTTCACCATGTGGAGGCAGGATCTGGGTGCTCTCAGGCAGTCCACTCTCTCAGGTTGTCTTCTAGGATCTCAGCCTTAGCCTACCAAAGCCAGATCTGTCCTGGGACCCTGGGAGGGGCCTCACAAAATCTCAGGTAGGGGGATAGGTATGGCACAATTGGGGAAGCTCACCAACATGTGGAGGCAGGATCCGGGGCTCTCAGGCATTCCCCTGCATTCTCAGCCCCTCAGAGAGAGGCCAGAGGAGGCCAGAACTCGGCAATGTCTGGTGTTCTGCTGAGATCAGAGCCACCACTCCGATGGAGGTTGGAACCCACCCTCTTGGGATGTCTGCTAGGATCTCAGCCCTAACCTACCAAAGCCAGATCTGCCTCATGAGGGAGGGGCCTCATGAAATCCTAGGTAGGGGGATGGGTATGGCCCAATTAGGGGAAGCTCACCACCACATGGATGCAGGATCCGATCCAGGAGCTCTCAGGCGGTCCCCTGTGTTCTCAGACCCTCTGTCAGAGAGAGGCCAGACAGAGGCCAGAACTCGGCACTCTCTGGTGGTCTGCTGAGATCAGAGCCACTACACCGATGGAGGTCAGAACTCACCCTCTGTGCTGGATAGCTTTAGTATCAACTTGACACACCTGGGTTGAGGGAGCCTCAATCAGGGAATTGCCTCTATTGGACTGGCCTGTGGCCATGTCTGAAGGGCACCTTCTGATGAGTGATGTGGGAGGGCCCAGCCCACTATGGATGGTGCCACCCCTGGGCAGGTGGGCCTGTGTCGCATAAGAAAACAGGCTGAGCAGGGGCCAGGGGAGAAAGCCAGTAAGCAGTGTTCCTCCATGGCCTGTACTCCAGCTCCTTCCCTGAGTTCCTACCTTGGGCTCCCTGATGAACTACTACCACCTGGGAGATGTAAGCTGAATAAACCGTTTCCTCCCCAAGTTGGTAGTGGTCAGAGTGTTTTGTCACAGCAATGAAGAAACAAACTAGGACACCCTCTCAGGCTGTCTCTTGTTTATTTTATGTTTACCAGTGTTTGGCCTGCATGTAAGTGCACCCATGTGTAGTGCCCAAAGAGGCCAGAAGAGGGTGCTGTATCCCTTCGAACTGGAGTTACAGATAGTTGTTAGCTGCCAAATCCAGGTCCTCTGCAAGAGCATTCAGTGTTCTTACCTGCAGAGGCATCTCTCTAGGCCCCTCTTTTTACTTGTTTGAAGACAATTCTCAATAATATATTCAGACTGGCCTTGAACTCAGGGAGGGCTTCAACTTGTGATCCTCTTGCCTCAGCTTCTAGATAGGCTGGTATTGCAGCCTTGGTCCACAAGGCCCATAGAAAGCATTTTTATTTACTTATTTTTATCTTTTCCCTTTAATGGCCTTTTTTGGGTAACAGAGTAAAATCCCATTCTGGAATTCAATCACTAAGTAAACTGAAAAAAGATTGAATTATAAATCCTTATGGACAGTACTAGTTGTAGGGCCTGGGGGCTGCTGCATTCTGCTTAGATACTCAAATGGGACATTATGAGACATTATAAAAGAATCTTTGTGGTCCTATAGTTTGTGTCATGGTTTGAATGTGAAATAGCCTCCTTTGGCTCATGTGTTTGAACGTGTGTCTCTAGTTGGTTATGTTGTTTGAGAAGGTTCTCGAACATTTAGGAGGTGGAGCCTTATTGATGGAAGTATGCCACTGGGGATGGGCCAGAACGCTTTATAGCCTGGCCTCATTTCCTGTTCTGTCTCTGCTTCCTGAGTGCAGATGCAATGTGACCATCCAGCCTACTGCTCCTGCCATTCCCCCTTCCCTGTCTGCTGGTATGTCTTCTCTGCCTTGATTACTATATCCCTCTAGAACTGTAAATTCCCTTAAGTTTCTCTTATCAAGGATTTTAACACAGCAATGAGAAAGTAACTGATGCAATTGATTTTTCTCTTTGGTACTTATTAGCTGTGAGAGCTTCAGCAAGTTCTTTAAAATTTCTAAGCCTCAGTTTTCTCATCTGCAAAATGGCAAAAATTATTCCTGCCTTTCCCTGTCTCCCAGGGTTTTTGTGCTGATCAGATGGGAGGAATGAGAAGATCCTTTTAGAAACTAAAGTGAGGCAAATGAAAATCTCCTTATATCTTACCGACTACTCTCTCCAAAGATTAGAGTTTTAAAAATCATACATTCTTGACTTCCTTGGAGATGGCTCCTTGAACTCAAATATTTATCTTTTATTATTAAAGAGACATTACTATATGGAAAAAAAGATAGATGCAAAATAGTAAGTCCTTTGTTTAGTGAAATAAAACAATAATTCATTAGATCTGATGAAAAGTATAGGTTTGTTTTCATTAGTGTTTCAAAATTGTATTTATCCAAAGGAGCCATTTTGGAGATGTTTTCATAGACACATCTGGGGAGTGAGCTAGACATGCCTATAACGTGCCTGGTGCAAGTAAACTTCATTCATTTCGGCTGGGTGATCTTTTCTCTAGAAGAGCTGTTTAGGATTCACCTTTTAGTGAGCTCCTTAAAACAACTAGTGTCACCTGAGCAGATTCTTTTAATTGGATTGTCTAATTGGGCAATGCTTGTCAGTGTTCAGTCTGAGAATTCTGCCAGGCAGGGATTGTAAAAGAAACAATGTTGAAGTCAGGCTATGAAAACTCAGTGTTCATTTAAGCCCAGCCAATTCTACAGGGAAAATAACCTTGGGATATATTTATGGAAGAGGAAAATTAAGTATTCTAATGGATCAGGAATAAGCCTCTGGAAAAAGACGAGTGTTCATTAACAACAGAAAAAAAAAACAAAACATCTCTTTCCTATCCAACCTTCTTCTAACCTGAAGTTATAGAAACAGAACGTTCAAAGGACAAAGGCTGTTGAAAGTTCGTTTGTGGTGGTTGGAGGAGATGGCATTCCAAAAAAGTAGAACAGAATAGTGGATTCTGAATAGAAAACTCAGCCCTGGTTCCAGTGGCTGAAACTAAGGAACTTAAAAACTGATTTGGGGATACAAATATAATTCTTTTTTTTTTTTTTTTTTTTTTTTTTTTTTAGAGCGTCATTTATTTTCTTATTCTATGTAGACCAGACTGGCCTCAAACTCATAAAGATCTGCCTGCCTCTGCCTCCCAAGTGCTGGGATTACAGGTGTGCACCAACATGCCCAGCTTATAATTCTTATCCAAATTTTTGGGATGATAGATAGCTGATTTATATGCATATTCAAATGTAGCATATAAATATTGAGAATGTGAATTAATTTTTAAAAACATGGTATTGAGCATTGTAAGATCATTTTAAAAAGTGATACTTTCAATGTGTTGAGAGAATATTCCAGCACCCATATGGTGACTCACCACTGTCTGTAACTCCAGTTCCAGGGTTTCCAATGCCCTCTGTGGCCTCTTCAGGAACTGTATGAATATGGTACACATACATACAAGCAAAGCTTTCATATACATTAAAATAAAATAGGATTGTTTTATTGATTACTTAGGAAGCATTCAATATTTTTCTTGACTTACTTTCTCTTCCTATATTTCTGGTCTCCTTTACAAAATTTAAGAAGTATCTGTTTTGACTTTGTCTAGTTTCTCTTATCCCAATGTCTCTTAGTTCAATTTGGTCATCCATCAATAACTATTGGATTCTTTTGGACACATAATACTGGCCATTCAGAGGCCAGTGGGGGCAGTCCATTCATTTTATTAGTAACTGTATTAGTTATTTTTTGGTTGCTGTCATAAAACACCATGGCCAAGGCAACTTATAAAAGAGTTTATTGGACTTACACTTCCTGAGGGATAAGAGTCCATCATGGCAGGGGAGGTATGGCAGGAGGCAGCCAGAGCAGAAAGCTGAGTGCTCACATCCACAAGCAAGCACAGGAAGTAGAGAAAGAAACTGCTGGGCAAGACTGCATATTCTCAAAGCCCACCCCAGTGACGGGCTTTCCCCAGCAAGGTCACACCTCCTAAACCTCCCAAACAGCACCACCAACTCGGGTCAAGTATTGAAATACTTGGAACCTATGATGAACATTCTTTATTCAGGTCACCATACTAGGTTACAATGAGGAGCAATCACGGAGAAAATTCTGGTTTATGTATAAATTTTACTTATAGCCAACAAGCATGAAAAAGTGCCCAACCTCAGACCTTCATCTTTTAGGTGTCAATGGCCTTATTTTATTTGAGAATATCATTAGTAAACATGAGGAGATTGTAGAATTGCCATCCAGACAATCCAAATCCTTGAAGATTCTTGTCTTGATGTCAGATGCTGAAGGGTGAGAAAATGAGGACTTTATTCATGTGAGAGTAGCAATCCAAAAGGGAAATTAGAAGCTCTGAAACTTTCAGGAGTAGCAGGATGCCAACTGAGAGGGTTTGCTGGTGAGTATCACAACTCTAAACTTTTGACAGGCTTCAGGATGCCAACTAACATCAGGCCACTGATAAGGAGCAGAAGTGGTAGGTCTTGGAGGGAAGGAACAGTAGGTATACCCCAAGGCAGAACTGAGTTTCCAATTAGGAATGGAAGGTCTTTGGTGGGAATTGGAGACAGAAACTGGGTGCTCCTAGAGCAGGAACAGTAGTTTTACTCCTGCCACAGGAAAGAATTTCCTGATAAAGGAAAGCCGTCTTCTTTGGATAGTCTGGTGAGTTTGACTGATAACTCAGTGTTTGTGCACAGGGTTTTTATAGACCCAGGCAGGTTCTGATTGAATGAGTTTGTGTATGCAAATATGGTTAAGAAGAAACCAATCAGGAGAAAGTCTCTTAGCCCAGGAAGGGAAGCAAAAGCCCACCAAAACCAGAGTGAGTTCTCAATCAGGGACACTCCTCTGTCCCCCCTCACCGACTCTACTTCTCTTGATGTTGCAGCAGAAGGGCAGAAAGTGCCAGGGCTTTTCACGGCTGTGTGGGGGCTCCCGCTGCCACCAGAGAAAAGCAGTTGCAAAATTCTTATTGTCACTGCCAGACATTCTACTTTAGTGGCCTCTGGTTCTCAGTGAAGGCCCCTCCTACACTTATCAAATCATGACACTGGAAAGATCAGAGTTCCTAGGGGGTCTGTTCTAGTTTCCTTCTCTAAAGCAGTGATAAAACACTGACCAAAAGTAATGTGGGAAAGAAAGCATTTTTTTCTTCTTACACTTCCAGGTCATAGTTCATCACTGACAGAACTCAGGGTGGAGCTCAAGGCAGGAGCTGAAACAGGCCCTGAAGGAATGCTGCTTACTGGCTTTCTTCCCGTCTTTCCAGTGCTAACCAGTACTAAAGCTAACCAGTACTGTGCCACTATGAAGTGTGCAATCTTTAGGACACACTAGATTTTTTTTTTTAAAATACTCATCTTTTCACGAAGTGTGGAGAAATACTTTAGGCAATGCCAATTAGCAGAACTACTGCTAACATCACCTGTGGAAACCCATTCAAACTTTGCATAATAATTCTAAGCAAAATGTCTGATATTAACTAGAAATTAAAAAACAACCAAAATGATTTTAGTAGCTTTCTTTAAGTTGTAGGATTTATAGTTCTAACCATGCCAGAAGTACATGGTGTACTTGTTAACTCCACCCTAAGTTTCTGATCCAGTGGGTGTAAGTGGACCTGAGAATCCTTGTTTCTAACAAAATCCCCAGTGATGCTGCTCCTGGTCTGGGCCCTTCTTTCAGGGCTTTCATACGCTAAGTCAGTTCAGGGTCAGCATTTCTTCCTGAGTTAATTTCAGTAATTTAGAAAATGTTGTATTTTTATTTCTGTTTGAAATCTCAGTTCATTAATTTTTAATTCTGGTCTTTTCTGATGTACACATTAGTATTATAACTGCCCATTCAAGATCACTTTTATCTGCACTGTGAAAGTCTGATATGGAGAATTTTTGTTGACTTTCCGTCTTTTATCATTTCCAAAATTATTATCTCCTCAATTAATTATTTAGAAAAATGATTTTTTAGTTTCAAAATTGTACTTCTTTAAGCTTTAGACTTCTTATCTATTTCTAAGTTTGTTGCATTGTTGCCTGTGTAATATCAGTTCTTAGTGTAAATGAAACTTCATTCCTGGTATAGGACATAGCTAATAAGATTTCCAGGTCATCATGGACACAGCTGGAGGTATCCAGATGCCTTCTTTCTCTAGGTCTTCCTCTGCCATTTTTCAGGGAGTCTAGATAGTGATTCTTTTGATTTTTATTAGTAATTTTAAGTATTTATTATTTGTGTGTGTGCACCTGCATGAGTTTATGTGCACCATGTGCATACAGGTAGCTATAGAGGCCAGAAAGTATTGAATCCCTTGGAACTGGAGTTATAGACAGTTTTGAGACACTACATGTCTGTAACAATGCAGGTGCTGGGAACTGAACTTGGGTCCTCTGTAAGAGCAGCAAGTGCTCTCCTGAGCCATGTCTTCAGCCCCCAAATCCATTTTATTAGATTCACCTTTCTAAAATATCACCTTGATTATCTATTTCTTTTTAGCATCTTTGTTGTGATGGTGGTGGTTACCAATGTGATCTACAATTCAGTCTTTGTAGTCTTATTTCTGCTTCAGGGAAACTTTGGTCCTTCTTACCAATTTACTGTTGCTTATGCCTTTCTCCATCAATCTCTCCACAGCTGGAGAAATCTTATTTATCCTTCAAGACAGAGTTGGAATGTTATTTGTGGTTCTCCAATAGGTTTATAAATCAGAAGCTAGAATATCTTCACTGAAATCTCAAACCCAGTACTCAATAGTTGTATGATCCTAGATAAATCTTTAAACCTTTCTGAGTTTTTATGTTCTCATCTGTAAATGAGGACAATATCACCTATCTTTATACATTGTAAAAACTGAGCAAGTTAAGGCTAGCCTGTGATTCGTAGTAAACACTTTACAGATGCTAAGTATAATGCATGGTGATGATGATGATGGTGGTGGTGGTGATGATGGCGATGACAGCATAGATCTTCCCTGATCACCATCCATTTCTTACCTTATAAGGTTCAGTGTTTGTTGTCTATTTTAGTCAGGTAGTAATTTGTTTTTGAAATAAGGTAAAATGGTAGCTTTTCTTGTACCTGTAATTATTTAATATTAAATATTATAATATTTTTAGGTATTAAACTTCTTCACAAGGGCAGGGAAATAAACCTCACTATTAAAAGAGCTAATAAAGGACCCTAACACATCTCATTAGTGTTTGTGATTGAAGTAGAATTGACCAGTGGTCACCAAATCAAAAGTCAAGAAATCTGGTTAAAAAGTTGAACTGGAGCACTCAGTGCTTTCCTAAGATGAAATCAGCCAGAGTAGACGGAGTCACATATGCTGGTTGAAAATGAACATCCACCAAAAACCTATGTCAAATGTTATTTTTAGTGATTTGGATTACAGTGAACGAAAAGAACCAAAGTACAACCGCCCACTCTGCAAATAATGTTCAATAACAGGTCTCATTGACTGAAACAGATCATCTGTTTTCCTTTGAGGATTATTCCTTTTGCCTACAATTTAAAAACAACCAGTTCATAGGGTACTGAAAAGGGTCTCTGTGACCATGGCTGTTAGGGTTTTGTTAGGACAAGGGAAAAGGTATCAAAAAGCTGTTGCTGCCAAGAACTAATGATTCTGCTATTAATTGACATGTCTGGGCCAAATTGTCTTTAGAGACAGTGGTTAAAGTAACAAAGAGGTAATAATTATTTATGCCAAAAAACTGCATGCCCAGTCTTGGCAGACTTGAATAAAATGTTCAATGGATTCTATAGCCTTAAACTTAAATGGCATATGAAATACTATCCATTAAATTTAGAAGAAGGCCTTCAAATGACTAAGTTCAAAGCAGATAAAAAATTCGGGTAATAAATTTTTGGAAACTCATACATTTGTCAGGACTAATGCTCAACCCCTACTTATGACCATAAATCACCAAACCCTGCCTGACATTAATTTTCTGAGGCAACCATATAGATTTTTTTCCCCAGAGAAGAGGTCTACTGAAAACTTGCAGCATTACCTTGAACTAATAACACTGACTTTGTTCCTTTGCTTATCTGCAGAATTAGAACTGAATTCAATACTCTGTAAGGGGCATTTTGCACTCTACAGTTACCAGTGGTATATAATTGCAAGAGGTTTCTCCTCTGTCTTAACTGGCTGCCTGTATTTCTTTATGAGCTTCACTTTCCTTTTCCCTTCCTCCTCTTCCCTCCCCTCCTTTCCTTCCTTCCTTCTTTTTGTTCCTTTTATACTCCCCTTGCCTCACGGCTCCCCCTTTCAGAGCTCTCTAACCATATCATTAACCTTTGTGGAACGCACTGAGTTAGGTACTTTTCACATTGTATCTCTCCTCATATCCATTCTTACCCTTGTTTCATGATGCAGAAACTGAGGTTGCAAGTTCTGTAACTTTTTCCTGTCACAGAACCATGAGTGGTGAGAACGGACTCAGATTCAAGTGAGTCAGATCCAGATTCTTGCTCTTTCTGTCCTTACTGATGTAGCATCTTTTCTCTTTCCTCTTTATTTGACTGTGGCAGCAATAGTCACAGGACTTTAAATCCTTATATGGATGCAATTACTCATGATGTCATCTAATACAAACATGATATATATTTTTAAACTACATGTTTTTTCTTAAACCACAGATTATCCCCCTGAATGCCAGAATTTCTGTAGTCTTTGTAACTTATTGTTTTCATTTCTTGAATTCTGCAATTAAAGCAGGGTTTTCAATCAGTTCCTTCTGAAATTCACTTTTACTTTGCTGCACGCTCTCTCTCTTCCTCTATCCCTCTCTCTCTCTCTCCCTTTCTCTGTCTCTCTCTCTCTCTATCTCTTCCTGTCTCTCTGTCTTTCCCTCCCCTCCCTCTCTGCCCCCTTCCACCCTTCAGAAGCATCTGGTGGCCGTGTTTCACTGTTGTCTGCCCTCCCTTTCTTCTCTCTTGGTAGAAGCTTTAATGCTTGCTGCAGAACCTCCCCATGCTCCAGTGTTGCACTTTTGCTGACACACGACTTATTCTGTGGAATAAGGGCAAACCCATTCCTGTACATCTGACATTAAAATGGAAATGAACTCACAGTACCCCTAAAGGCTTTGAGCTGTAATACAATATCAAAGCTTCCTTGAAATGCCGTCGGCATTATTATCTTTCTGCATGCTCATTTACTTACGAAGGTACTGGCAGTTCTAGCTTGTGTTATAGTGGTGACGTTTGCTTATGGGTAACTTAAAGTAAAATGGTATCATATTGTTTGCATTCTTATATATTTGCCTACAGCTATACAAGTGCAGCATCATCAGCATATAGCGCCTCTCCTATGTAAGAGCTCAGTAAACCCATTAAAGTCAGGGCAAAATGCAGCAGTCTTAAATAGAGATGGAAACAACTTCCATAATATCTCACCTGCTACCAGTCATTGTTTAACCTAGGGATGAATCCTTTCGGGAAAATTCATTACCAGAAACAAAGATCTTCTCAGTTGAAGCGTTTGCATGCTTTTCTTCATGACTTTGTGTAACCAACTCGTTGTTTTCTTTTTGCTTGACTGCCAAGAAGCTTGGGGCCACGGTGGAGCTCAGCCACAGTGACTGCATTATCCTTGTGGTTAGGACTTTGTTTCTCTGTTATATTATTGTTGTAATTTCTATTTCAACAGTATTATTTTATAAGCACCTTTAAGAGAAAGCTATATCAGATTCCTTTCTAAGTAGGCAAGTTTAATAATAAATAATGAAAAGGATTTAATTCTTTGGCTAAAACATAGTTTACTTTTTTTAAGAGTCAAAAATTTGCTTCTGAGTTCTACTTGTCTGGCAGTCAGTTACAACTTCAGTGAACTTTATACCCAAACACAGATGTATAGAGCCCTATGCATCAATCTTGCAACTGGGTCCTTGATTTTGTACCTTTATCAGAAAGGAGGTAATGGTTTTATGTTTTTTTTTTTTTTTAATTAGCTATGGTGCATGACTTCCAGGGTGCTCCTCATCAGAATCTTCACTCTTTCTTGCTTCTATGCCTAATGGGTAGCAGGGTGGGAGTGGATGAGGACAAGGCGCCACTCCCCATAATCCCCATCATCTGTCATTTTGGATCAGTCAAGAGGTAACTCTCATAGTAGTGTAGTCATTTATCCTTCCTTCAAGTTTATCTCTTGAGTTAAAGTCTACTAATCCCAAGTTTATAACTTTTTTAAGATGTCTAGGTCTTTTCCAGTGCTCTTTAAAAAGTATATGTACCAAAAAGACAAAAAAAATGTATATGTATATGTACTTGTAGAAGGGCATGGTGGTGCACACCTTTAATCCCAGCACTCAGGAGACAGAGGCAGGCGGATCTCTGTGAGATGGAGGTCAGCCTGATCTACACAGTGAGTTCCAGGCCAGCTGAGACTTCAGGGAGACCGGGTCTCAAAAAGACAAAAAAATTATATATTTGTATATTTATATATACTATGATATCTATATCACTATCAATATCTATATCAATATTGATATGCTGTGACTGAAGGTCACTTAGGGAAAACTCAAAGATAGCATCATACTCAATTGGAAGAAAGTGAAAGCTTTTCCTTTACTGTCTAGAACCTACTCTCACTCACTGTATTTCAGGTGTCTAACTTCCCCACTTCTATCCACCACTATGCTGTGAATACTACCAAGAGCAATTACACAAGAAAAAGAAATCAAAGGTATTAAAATAAAAAAGAAGTAAAATCACCTCTAGTTGCTGATGATCCTATACACAGGGAATCCAATTCTATTAAAAAACCTTTTAGAAGTGAAATCACCTCTAGTTGCTGATGATCCTATACACAGGGAATCCAATTCTATTAAAAAACCTTTTAGAAGTGAAATCACCTCTAGTTGCTGATGATCCTATACACAGGGAATCCAATTCTATTAAAAAAACCTTTTAGAACTGATAAACACACAAAAATATACAATATTTTTATAAAATAATAATGTAGCTGAGAAAAATTAAGAAAAATAATTCTGTTGATGATAGCATAAAAATGTTTAAGCAAGGGCTAGAGTGATGACTCAGTGGTTAAGAGTGCATATTGCTCTTGCAGAGGATCCAAGTTCAGTTACCAGCACTCACGTTTGATGGCTCCCAACCACCTGTAACTCCAACTGCAGGTGATCCAATGTCCTCTTATGGCCTCTGCAGGCACCTGCACTCACATGTAGCTACCCTCCAATGCACATACTTAATTATAAAGGAAAAATTACTTTAGATAAACTTAAATTAAGCCCATTCACTGAAAACTGTAAAACGTTGATCATGGAAACTGAAAAAGATATACAAATGGACAACCATCCCATGTTCGTGGACTTCAAGAATTAATGTTACACCTTCTATACAACATATCCAGTACAATCCTTATCAGTGACTCAATGGCATTATTCACAAAAATTGAAAATTATGAAATTTGTAGAGAACCATAGGAAACCCTAGATAGGTGGAGTAATTCTGAAAAATAAAAGTTCTCCCTCAAAATACATTTGTGAACAAACTTCCCTTGTATTTTGACATATTAGTCCCATACAGTTTATCATTAATATAGAACTATAGAATTTGAATAATTTTCATAAGTTATCACTGCACTGAGTTAAATGGACTCTTCAGCAAGCCTCATTTGAGAATAATGGCTATTGTCTATGATTGGACATCTGCGTTTTACATGGCAATACTTTCTTCCAAGGTCAAGTGTTTGGAGGTTACACAGGACTCTGACTTTTACTTTTTTCCTGAGAGATGCACAGGCTGCTCCACCCTCATTGGAGCTGTAGTCCCTGAGGAGGCAGCAGAAGCATTTATTCACCCACACAGAGTCCTTCAATCTTGCCGACTTAGCCAATTCGAATGACTGATTACCTTTGAAGGGCTTGTCTTATACCACATTTCTGCTCTTAGGAGGGCAGATTCTATACTTTCTACATAAATCTGAATCTACAGTTCATGATCAAATACCTGAGCCCCCTCTCTCCTCAAATACCTCAAATCCTCCACCCCATCTTGCCTGAGTTTTCCTTTCTCCACATCTGGAGCTCCTGGCTGCCTTCCCACTTCAACCCACGATATTTGGAGTAGAAATAGTGAATGCAGTCGGGGCTTAGAAATCTCAATTCTACAAAAATTAATTCTAAACAGCAGTTTAAAAGACCTAAAGTACAGCTCCTGCATGCACTATAAACCTGTGTGACTTTAGGAGAATTATTTACTCTCTGGGTAATTCTTCTCTAAAATGAGAACAAAACTGACTCCAGCATCTAACAACATGTCTAAAAATGGAATGTGGTGACTTCTGTGGAGAAGCTTTTTCCATCCTATGCAGAGGGAGAGAGCTGTGTTTTATCCCTTCACAGTTAGCTAGGGATGAATCTTCTTGTAAGAACAGGATATTTGAGGTGATTCTGGAGAATGAGGTCATTTTGGGTCTTGGCAGAGTGACATTTGACTAGATCCTTTTCTACTTTAAAAAGTTTTATTTCTTTAAGGACATTTTATACCCTATTTTTGGGTTCCCCAGGGTTTGAGACATTATGTTACATTGCACAGAGAGTCACTGGTTCTTCAGAAGAACAATCTTTGTAACTTAACTTTCACCAGAGAAACTTCCCCTCTCAGACCCGGATCCATTCCTTTCCATCCCAAGCCATTTAAAACATTTCTTTTGGCAGGAGGTATATTAGTTGTTGGGAGAGAAAGAAAAATGAAATTGGAAACTTGTTGAGTCTGAGTCCACAAACAATAAGAAGGACACAAGTAACCCCACCCTGAAATGTGATGAAGATGGAGTCTGATGAAGATGACACCTGAAAATTAAGGGGTGGGGATGAATTCTAGTGATCATCTCCTGAAAGACTGAGGGGATAGAAGACCTGAATGATAAGTGCCTATCAGATGTGACTTTTGATGGGTCTACAGATGAGAGGTGGGTAAGATTGGTTCAAGGGGAAGGTTGAACATGAGAGAGGGATGCAAGGCAGAAGTTGAATGTAGCAGGAAATCAGTCTAGAATGTGAAAAGTGTATCATGACTGAATTATGGAAGGGACTTATTTATTATTTATTTATCCTGTGTAAATGGATTTACTAGCTTCATTTCCTAAATTCATACTGATTATTGAACACTAGTCACTCTAACCTGATATAGTTCTTTGTTTTGGATTTGAAAAAGGATCTGACATTTGTAGTCCAGGCTGGTCTCCACCTCCCAAGAGCTGGGATTATAGAGATTTGATACCTCACCAGGCTGTCAGTTCTGTACTTCACATGATAGCTCATCATGGTGGGATCTGGACGCTTCTGAAGCGCATTCTGTATCAAGAATGAAAATGAGCCAATACATTTATGGACTTAAATAACTGCCCTTAAAAATTTATTTATTTTTATTTTATGTGTTTGAATGTTTTGTCTGAATGTATGTAAGTATACCCACACATGAAAACCTGCAGAGGTTGGAAGATGGTATTGGGTCCTCTGAAACTGGAGTTAGAGATGGTTGTTAGCTGCCATGTGGGTGTTGGGAACCCAACCTAGGTCCTCCTTAAGAGCAGCTACCACAGCCTAACCTGCTATTACCAAAAGCTATTGTGATCATTGCAGTCTTTGCTAACACTTCTTCATAGGTTTGAGGAAAGGGCAAGAAATGGAGCTGACAGGCGATCCTGAATGCTAGGGAGCCCACATTAATGAGCTCATAACTGTTTCTCTGTGCTTGTTAATTATGTGCATCTCCTCAGCTAGGCCACCACACTCATTTGTTTAGTCAACATCAGTCTGTGTAAGGCTGTGAAGGCATGTTTTAGATGTTACTAGTATACCCAAGTAAAGTAGATTACTCTCCACAATGTGGGTGGATCTTGCACAATCAATTGAAAAGATGTCTCAAGACTGTCTGTATCCTCAAGACCCTGATATTCACTCTTCCCTGAGTCTCATCCTGTTGGCCTATGTTGCAGATCCAAGTTTGCAAGATGCACTGCTAAGTGTCAGCCCCTGGGAGCATGTGTCTCCTGTCAGGTTCTGATTCTCTGGAGAACTCTGACTTTCACATCCCTTTGTGGATCTGTCTGTTTCTTCTTTTTCGTTTTTTTTTTTTTTTTTTTTTTTTTTGTCTTTTTGAAGCAGGGTCTCCCTGTAGCCCCAGCTGTCCTGGAACTCACTTATGTAGACCAGGCTGGCCTTGAACTCACAGAGATCCGCCTGCCTCTGCCTCCCGAGTGCTGGGATTAAAGGCGTGTGCCACCACGCCCGGCCTTTTGTCTGTTTCTTCTTATTGTTGCTTGTATCAAACAGACTGGACTACTTCTGATAGTGGGGAACCCGGTTCCTCCACACCACCTAAACTTTTCCTCTCTGGCATTGCTTTCTCCATGAGGTCAAGAAAGGGGCCTATAAGAGGACACAGTACAAAATGGCTCTGGTCGTAAGGGAGCCAAACAGGGTACTCATTCTGCTCATTGTCGCTGTTCTCTGACCCCATTGTTCCTTTAGCTGATTAAAGGAACATTCCATTTGAGGTTGGGCTATGCTGCTCTTTGCTGGAAGAAGGAACATCATCATTTATTAGCTGTCACATGGTCCTTACCTTTTTTGTCATTTTTTTTTCCTTCTGAGGAAAGATGGCCAGAATTTTACAGATGATGGTTTAAGATCTCATTGTTGGATTTGTTTCAAAATGAATAAACCTTACAGTCTTTAAATTGCTCATCAACCAAACCTGGTCCAGTCAGCAGTGCTTCATAGGCTCTCCTGCTGAAGATGGCCCCACTTGCTGCATGTGGCCAGTAAGCATATAAAACGTGGTTCCTGTAACTGAGGAATTGAATTTTAAAGTTTTATGTGATTTAAAATAGTTTAAACTTAAGTAGCACATAATGCTAGAACTTGCCATACTGCCTAGTATGTAACTATCGATTTCTAGTTTATTTTTATCAAAGTAATAATTTAAAAAATCTTTTTAATATATATGTGAATATGTATTTTTTTCCTACTACTTATGAGGTTTTTTGCCTGCCTTACATTTGTAGAGTCTCAGGGTTACTTTAGACTTGCTACATGACAGGTTTTATTATTAGTAGTATCTGAGAATTACTGACCATCCATTCAAACAATCATGGTCTACTGATGAAGGTTGGGCAAACAGTGAGGATTTTCCCCACTGGCTGATGCATCCTCTTGACCTGCTCAGGGGCCTTCCACTCCAGTTGTGGAATCATGGCTACACATTTGAATCCAAGAGGGTTTTTAGTTGTTGTATTTTGTTGTTGTTGTTTATTTGTTTGTTTTGAGACAGGGTCTCCTTGTAGCCCCAGCTGATCTGAAATTCACCATATAGACTAGGCTGACCTTGATCTCATAGAGATTTTCCTGCCTCTGCCTCTCAAGTGCTGAGACCAAAGGTGTGCATGCCCCCACCATCCTAAAAGGTTTCTTAAAATTAGAAAGCCCTAAGGCTGGAGAGATGGCTTAGTGGATAAGAATATTTGCTATACAGCACAAGGACCAGAGCTTGGATCCCAACACCCACCTAACAAGCTGGACATAGTTCTGTGCAAAGACAGGAGGATCACTGGGTTTGCTGGCTGCCAGCCTAGCTGGTGAAAACAACAGCAACAGCAACAACAGCAAAAACAACAACAACAAAAACAACAACCCGGGCTCCATGTTCAGTGAGAAATGGTGCCTCAAAGGAGTAAGGTGGAGAGAGAGAGGGCACCAATGCCTGCAGGCATGTAGTTTTGAGTGTCCCACTCCCAACATGTGTGCAAACACTCACAGGCATGCACACACACACACACACACACACACACACACATATGCAATACTGAACAAAGTGTTCAGTTGTACTGTGGATACCTTACCTTATGTGATGTAGTCCATTGATAAAATTATACCTCAAAGTACACATCAATATCTGCATATCAATTCCATGATAATTTATCGATTCCATCAACTGCAATCAGTGTTCACTATATATATACACACACTATATATATATATATGTAACTACCTATAATTGATACTTTCTTATTAATTTAGGGAATAAAAATGGTAGGATATGTAATAGAGACTGGAGCTGGACTACTTGTTCCCAATGTCCAGTCACATAGCAGTTAGCTTCTAAAATTATTTCTGAAGTTCTAACTTTTCTGACACTGTGATGGGTGTCATGCAGAGCAGTGGATAGCAAAGCTGTCCTGGCTGTGGAGGACATGGCCAAGTAGCACATAGATCACGCTGACCTAGAGTATACTGGAATAACTCTAAAATGCTATAAATGCCATACAAGTTCAAATGTGAAGGGAAGCAAATGCGGGGAAGGGTCTGAGCGTATCGACTTGGCGTCATCCCAGAGGACATTTTTATTGTGTTCACTTTCTTTTCTTTTCATCTATTTCTTCTTCCTTTTCTTCTTCCTTTTCCTCTCCCTTCCCCCATCCTCCCTCCCTCCCTCCCTCTCACAACCCTCTGTAACTCCAGTTCTAAGGGATCTGATGCCCTCTTCTAGTTTCCATGGGTATTGCATGAGCATGGTATACTTACGTACATGCAGGCAAAGCACTCACACACAAAACAAAAATAAAAAGTTTTTAATTTATATTGCTTTGTGTAGTTATGTGAAACTTTATTAAGTTAAAATTGTTACTAATTAATTAATTTTAGTTCTGGGTATTGAACCCAGGGCCTTGTACATGTTAAATGCATACTTATTATTGAACTATATTCTGAGAGATGTTTAACACTTATTTTACTATTCAACAAATATTGACATGTTTTTTTTTCAAAATAGAACATATTTCCCAAAACCTAAGTTGAAACTCATTGCAGGAAATTTCAGAAAATGCAGGGATATACAAAGAAAATAAAAGTCACTCATAATGTCATTGGTCAGAAGGAATTGCTGTTGACTCTTGTGTGCCAAGAAGTCTTTGTGTATTATTCTCTATGCCTACAGGGCACACGGCCAACTACACTTTCTTTCCTGGTATCAGAAGGACATCACACGTTGTTTCTATAATTAATCTCTCTCAATTAAAGCTACATTTCAGGGAAAATGGACAGTGTGATAGGTTTGCTAGGAACATAACCTTAGACATCTCAGCCTTGCCACTCTGTGATCTTGAGCAAGTTATTTACTTGTTTTCACTGTTTCTCAACATGCAGCGAGGAACTAGCATAATCAGCAATGATAATAAATAGGAATAATTTATTATCTCTTCCCAGAGTTTCAATGGCAAATGACAAAATGTGTAAAACACTAAGAACTTGTGTGGCCTTTTGTAATACTCTGTGAAAGTGAATCTCTATTATCTTCCTATGTGTCTAATAGATTTGTATTTCTAGGAGGGCAATTGGAACTTACTGAAACAATTTCTCTTTGAAGCACTTTGTGTTTGTAATTTCTCATATTAATACTTTACAAGGATGAATAAAGAGTAGAGTAGCCTGTAGTTCTACAATGATGGTTGTTAAAATTACTACATGAGGGCTTGGCATGCTGCCATACACACCCAGGACTCAAGGTAGAAGTAGGTAAATCTCTATGAGTTCCAGACAAGTCAGACTAGCTTGGTCTACATGAGTTCCCAGGTTAACCAAGGCTACACAGTGAGACCCTGCCTAAAAAAAGAAATACTGCTTATGTCCCAGTGAATTCTGGATTACTTTCTATTGTTTGTGATTCTGTGGGCCATCATTTGTTCTGGGCTCAGCCTGGTGGTTGCTCTGTTTTCCTTGCTGGGGATCACCCATGAGGCTCCTGTCATCTGTGAGTGCAGCAATGTTGGGTTGATTTAAGTTGGCTTCTCTCACATGTCTAGTGCTTGTTGCTGTTTACTGGCTGGTCACCAGTCTCCAACAGACTAGCTAGGGTTGTCTTACATGGAGGCAAGATTTCAAAAGTAGCCAGATAGGAGAAAAGTCTTCTATTTGTGATACTTGTTTATATTTCATGGGTGGAAACAAATGACACAGGATAGCTCAGAAGCAGAATGGAAAGTGATTTTTCAACGTCACAGATGCAGGGAGGCAGGAGGAGACCATTGTAACAACTTACTCTAGAGCTTCTAAGGATTGAATTTGGGTTTCTCACTCTTAAAACACAATGCCTGAAACATGCTAGATGTTCAATAATGTTAGTTGCTTTGCATGCCAGCTTGCATAAATCTTTGAATAATCAATTGAGAGATATACACCAGATAAACACGTGAGATGTCATTGGCAAATTACATACTCTGCCACACCTTTAAAAAGACATTAGGTGCCAGGGCACATGCTGGAAGGCCCATTACATCTCTGTGATATTCTCCCCAAATACCCAGAATCCCTATCCAATTCTGACAAAACATTAGAAGAAACATAAAATGGGGGATAGTCTACAAAATATCTGACCAGGACTCTTCAAAAGAGTGGAGGCCATGGAAATCAGAGACTAAAAACTCACACATCACAGGGCACTAAGTAAACATGTGGACTTAATTCAATTTGGGACTGTAGATTTGATCCTGGAGCAAAGGGTACTTGTAGAAAAACTAATGAAAACTGAATAAATTCTGGAGTGTAGTTAGCAATAATATACCAATGTTAGGTGCTTAGTTGTGACAACTAAAATGTAAAGGAACTTTCTGTATTACTTTTGCAACTTTCTCTAAATCTAAAATTACCCCCAAATTACAATTTATTTTAAAGAAACAAACAATGATGAAGTAGATAATTCACAAAAGAAGTTATCAGGTTTGGGAATATGTTGGTCCAAGGATACAATTACAGTTAGGAAGGAAGAATAAGTTCTAGAAATCTTTTGCACAGCATGGTAACTAGAGTATAGTACAACATGGTAATATACTAAAAATGCTATAGGAGAAATGTTAAATTTTCCCTCAAATATGATAACTGAGAGGCAATGCATTGATTGGTTAAATGTAACCATTCTACTATATATATATATATACATATTTCAAAACACTATGTTGCACATATTAATTATAAATAATTCTATGTCGATGTAGAATATTTTTTGGAAAAGAAAATTTAATATGGAAAAAAACATAGTTATTATATGCAAAGGCACAAGTAATCAAAGGAATGTAAATTACAGAAATGAATTACTTTTTTCACCTATCACAATGAAAACGATTTTCTAAAGTGATAGTACCTAATGTCTTCTTGGAACAGCAAGAAGCATGGAACAGCTTCCATGATATGGGGCACATGCTGTTGATAGGAACTGTCACCGGCATCCTTAGTCTTTGTTGCTTTGTTCTGGTAGTGTTTGGTTTGCTCCTTTTTCCATTATTTCCCATTGTCTGTACATTATTATTATTATTAGGAGGTCACCAAGTTCAGCTTACAGTCGAGGCAAGGAGATTAGTTAACTCTACCTCTGAGAAGAGGGAAGGGGTGCCATAGCAACATACCACAATCTAGGGGCTTCAACAGCAGATATTTACTTCCTCACAGCCCCGGAGACTAGAAGTCTAAGATTGGGGTTTAACTGGGTTAGATTCTTCTGGTGCCTCTCTCCTTGGCCTGCACCCATCTGAGGTGTCATTGTTTATATTCCAATCTCCTTATAAGGGTCTCACTCAAATTAGATCAAGACTCATTATAACAGTTACATTTTTCCTTAATCAATCCTTTAAAAGCTCTTCCCTGAAGTGCTGTGGATGCTTTGTGCAGAGAGAGACACCAAGGCTTTTCTTCCAGGAAGCAGTTGATTTGTGCTAGCCTTGGCTCAGAGGATTCCCATTCAAAGTCTGGGCGTCGAACTCATCGGAGCTCAGCATTTTATACCCCCAGCTGATTGCCCTTTACAGTTTTTTCTCTTTCTGTCCTACATATGGTAACGTATATTCTGCTTGGATGTTGCATACTACAGGGTTGTGACAGACAGAGCTGTGTACATGTACACAGCACAGACCATTGTGTACGTGCACCCAGCACAGACCATGCTACATTGCCTTTCCTTTGCTCTGGGAGGGTCACTGCCACACAAGCACTATAGATTCTGGGAATGTGTTAACACTTTGGCAGAGGAATTTGGGGAGAACATAATTTGGCTTATAATGGGAAGAGTCTATCTCTCTATTAACTTTTTCCTATGTATTTGGTCTTCCATTTGTAGCAGTATGAAATCATGTGTACTTATTTTTACATTGAATTACAGTCTACTATGATTTAATAATTCTGTCAAATTCTTCTAGCTTGGCCACTGGGAACTCTTTTTGCTGGACTCCTATTCCCCTCTGACATGTCCCCATCCTTTAGTTATTTATCTCCTTACTTTCTGGTCCCACAAGATCATCTTGGCTCATCTTGTATGATTTTTATGCCTGAGTTCTGGAATCAGTCACTTATCCAAGGTGCTCTAGTTCCCTTTTCAGAGAATGACATTTGAAAATCAAGACTTGGGCACTGGGTGAGCTAATCATTATCATGGGATTGAAATAGTGTCCATATTGATTATAAAATCTCTCTCTCTCTCTCTCTCTCTCCCTCTCTCCCTCCCCCTCCCTCTCCCTCCCTCTCTCTCTCTGTGAGCTATTAGCTCATGTGTGTCTGGAATTCTGCACTTTTTTCAGTACTCCACAGATGTTCAGCATGTGTGTGCTTTGCCTCTGGCCTTACTCAGGATGCTCCAGACAGTGCATGCAACAGAACCCCTTCTTTATGAAGCTTATCTTCTAGAGAATGCAGTCAATGTCAGTGAATAAGTACATGAAATAAATAACAGCAAGCATGAGGCCTATGAAGAAAAAGGCAGGATAAGTTCTAGAGAATGATTTAGTGGGTGATTATTTCAGATAGGCCAAGCCAGGGATGACTTCTAGCTTGAGTGGCAAGAGCAGAGACCTAAGTGAAGGCAGGAAACAGTCATGCAAATGGCTGAGAGTAGAGAGTGCTAGGCAGAATGTCAAGGTTCATTTTGTGTTGGTGTAACAAAATACCTGAGGCTAAATACTTTAAAAGAGGTTTTGGTGATAAGGTCTAAATAGGATGGCACTGATGTCCTGGTAAGGAACCTCCTGGTTTCATCATGCATGGAGGAGCAACTGAAAGGAAAAGCCTTGCATACAGAAGGGACCAAACACATGAGGTTGATTCACTTCATAAGAACCCACTTTTATGATAACTAACCCAGTCCAATGAGAACTACATTAATCCCTTTCAAGGGTGCTACCTCATAAGCTAATCACCTTATTTTGGTATTTTGGGCTCATCTCTTAAAGATATGACACTTCATGGTATCATCATACTGGACAGGCTTCCAGGTTATGAACACTTTGGAGACACACTCAAACCATAGTCCAGAGGAAACAGAACATTCATAAACCCTGAGGTGAGTGCATGCTGGCTGTGTTGTGGGAACAGCAAAGAGTTCAGCGCAGTCAAAAACCAGAACAAAGGAGAAAGGAATAAAGGATAACAGCTGAGCTTGTGACGGGCCACACCTCATGGTTTGGTGTTTGGACGTTGATCTGAATGTGGTGGAAATCACAGAGAAATCTGAGTAGACACATTACATGACACTGGGCTTGTATTGTGTGGTGGTTTGAATGAGACTGTCTCCCATAGGCTCCAGTTATTTGGATATTTTGACCCCAGTTGGTTGAACTGTTTTGGGAAGTCCTAGAAGATGTAGCCACGTTGGAGTAAGCCCCTCACTGGGGGCAGGCTGCCACCATGCTTCCCTGCCATGACAGACTCTAATACCCTAGGAACTGTAAGCTAAATAAACTCTTCCTTCTGAAAGTTGCTCTGGTCAAGGTTTTTTATCACAGCAACAGAAAAGAAACTAATACAGCTTGCATTTAAGAAGATATATCTCTGGCTGTTATGGGGACAGTTGACTAAGGGCTGAGGAAAGTCCAACAAATCTAGGGAAGGCAGTGGCAGTCACCACGTGACAGGTGCTTTGGGTTTGGACCATGGTTGTAGCAGTGAATGTGGAGAGAAGCAACTGGATTAAGGGTACATTTCAAAGCAGAACCAACAAAATTCATTGATAAAAAAGAATGGAACATCCTAAGCACCCTTACAACTTGGGACTCAAGAGAAAAAGAGGCAGACCTTCTTTCTATATAATTGTATCAATCAGAAGGGACTTGGAAGGACTAGGAAGATTGTGTAGGAAAGACACACTATCCTGATGGGGCAGTTTGGATGCTGTTTCAGAACTTGCCTTGAAGTCCAGGTATGCGGTCAGTTGTATTTGAACACTAGCTATGAGACCGTTTTGTGAATTCAAGTCTTCAGGAGAGCAAGGACTGTTTCAGAAGCAACGATCTAGGATGGACTAAGTCTCAAGAGTTTGTGGGGACTGTGGGTCCAAGCAAGCTGCTTACCTAGACAGGACGGACATGAGGGAGGCTCAGAATGGTTTCTGGGGCTTCAGCCTGAAATCATCTTACAGAGGCCAGGTTGCTAGGAAACTGTAATGGTAGGGAAATGTGGAATTTTTTGAACTACAGTGTTTAGTGCAATGTTGTAGTTAAGCTTGTCGACTCTAGAATCAGTGCAGTTTTGCTCTTTGCTACATTTAGTAGTTCTGGGGTTCTGGGATGCCTGGAAAGTTATTTAATCTCGTACATCATTCATGATAGATAATGTTCATATTTACTGCAGAGGTTGTGGGGAAGGTTTATAAGGTTTGTATATCTTATGTAGTGCTTAATACACTGTCCAGAAGCCAGCCATAGCTCAGTAGATGCTAGTGCATCTTTCTTTACTGCCATCAGTACTGCTTGGGCTATTGCTCAACACCTCATCATTGCTACCACTTCTGGATCTGTCCCAGTACTAAAGTATGTTTATTAAACAGAACATCAGTTTTTGGTACTAGAGTTATAGAAAGCTCAGAGAGTTTGATCAGTAATAGTGTGAGACTAGTACTTTGGATTTTGTAGCTGTTTGGGCTCTCATGTGTCTTAAATACAGACTGTGGTCACATGCATTTTTCTTAAGTCAGGAAGTAGCATAGTGGACAGTCAGATTGCTAAAGGCTCAGGGCCACCACCACACCCACTGGCTGTCAAGAAAGGCTGGTCAGAGGGGTGTGGAAAAGAAAATACATTTCCCAATATTTCAGGTTAGCTATTCTATCATGTAAGGAACTAGGTAGGTAGTTCCCTGCCCTCTATTTGGACCACACCTGTGTGATTTCCAGCAATTATACAAAGATAAGATTTTAAACAGCAAAGATCCTTCAAAAGAACTTGGGGGAGAGGCCCCATAACCTGTTGTGATAAGAACAAACTGGAAATAACGATTGTCCTGTAATGACCAGATACTGGGAATCTAAAATGTGTGTTTTCCCAGAAGGATATTTAATGATACTTATTCCCTAGACATAGAGTTCATGCTCAGAGAAATCACTGTACATAGGCCACTGTAGGCCTTTTATTGTTTGCCTGTGAGTTATGCTTTCCCAAATGGGCCATCTGGGTCGCTTTCCCATCTAGCAAAAAGAAAAAAGAGTGCTCAACAGATAGGCTGTTTAGAGATGCCTGCTGCAAGGCAGGAGTTTAAAGACTTTGGGAAGAGTTGCCATTTTATAGAGCATTGTTAAAAGAACTACTTCCCGTTCATTCTTTTAGAAAGTGATGAGCCTATGTGGGCTATGGGGAATTCATCCTGGTACCCAAACACTTGTTTGCCTGCAACCTGGCTTCATTTCAAGATTTGCTCTCAGATATAAGATGGGTCCTTTCCCACCCCTTGCTCTTTTCTCCTCTCTCTTATTCTCTATTCCAGTTTTTTAAACCTAATTTTAGATTGTGGAGAAGATTATAAATATAACATCAGAATTTTCCTGGAGCTTTTATCCAGCATCTTATAGAAACAACACTAGACATGCCCAAGATAGAGTTAGCTGAAAAACAGCATGGGGACACTACTCTTAAACTACTGAGCTTGTCTGAATTGCTTTAATTTCCTACCAATGTCCTTTTTCTGTCTTAGGATTCAACCCAAACTTTCACATAGCATTTAGCTGTCATTCCTCCTAGTGTCTTCAAATCTGTGATGTTATCTCTCCCTCCTTTGTTTTAAGTGCCCTTGAAGCCTTCCAAGAGTACTGGCATCTGTTCTTCAGTTTGACTTTGTCTGATTTTTTTCTCATGATTGGTGTGATGTTATGGCTATTTCCCTGTCTTTTGAAATATTTTCTTTTTTTGTGTCTCTTCTAGAAATACTGATGCTGAATACTGTGGAATCAGCGCATCTCACTAATGGATTAAGTTGTAAGTGTATCCTTGAGGGAAGAGAGTGAGTTGATTGGAAAGAAGTTAAAGCCTATTTTCTTTAATGTATAGAAATGCTGAAAAGAGAATCAATAACTACCTTGAACCAAAATATCATTTTGAATTGGATATTTGCTTTTGTGCTGGTTAGTTTTTGTCAACTTGGCAGAAGCTACAATCGTCTGAGAAGGAACCTCAAACGAGGAATTTCTTTCACTAGACTGACCTATGGCTATGTCTATTAGGTATTTTCTTAATTGTTAATTGATGTAGGCAGGCCTAGCCTACAGGTGGTGCTGTCCCTAGGCAGGAGGGACTGGACTGTGTAAGAAAAGTATCTGAGCAAGCCACGGGGAACAGGCCAGCAAGTGGCCTTCCTCCATGGTCTCCTTTTCAGTTCCTGCCTCCAGGTTCCTGCTTTGAGTTCCTACCCTGACTTCCCTCAGCCATGGACTGAGACCTGGGAGTTGTAAGATGCAATAAATCCTCTCCCTAAGTTACTTTTGGTCAGTGTTTTATCACAGCCATAGAAAAACAAACTAATACAGCCTTTGTAAGATCTTTGACTAGTGCAGAGAACCAAGTAACCTGGAAGACACAGGTGAACTGGTGCTGTAAGTATAGCTCAGGCATAAGGAACACCCAGAGTCTTGTGCCTTAGGTTTTTTCGGAAAATGCAACTCATATCTCATTAAAAGCAGTTATGTGATGGCACCTGCTAGTTTTATGTAAGGTGACATTAAGTTTATTTAATTGCTATTCATTTTTCTTCATTCTGGGCACTCTTAATTTTAGCTACTGTTGGTATTTAACGTAATATTTGTGGAAAGCACAAATGAATTGTATATGTAGTTTGTGATGTATAGTTTTAAGTGTCAACTTGACCCAATCTAAAATCACTTGGGAACAGAGCTTTAATGAGGAGTTTTCTGTATCGGGTTGGCATGTGGGCATGTCTGTGGGAGATTGTCTTGATTGCCTTGACTGACATGGGGAGACCCAGTCCAGTGACTCCATTCTCTAGCCAAAATGTTCTGAACTGTATGAGTGGAGAAATGGAGCTGAGCAAAAGCAAGCAATCAAGTAAGCACGTATGTGTGCATTCCTCTCTGCCTTTCATTTTGGATGTGATGTGAGGAGCCGCATTGAGCTCCTGCCTTGACTTCCCTACAATGATGGATTACAACTGGAATTGTAAAACAAATAAACCCGTCTTCCCTAAGTTGCTTTTCATCAGGGTATTTTATCACAGCAACGGAACTAGAACACAGTCGATTCTCATGATTCATGTAGTTATGGTCCATAAGTTTCCAAAAACTTATTTATTTCCAATAAATCATTGAACACTGGATATTGCTCTTACAGGGAATACAGGGTACGTTCCTGCAAGCTCCTGAGCACATGTTCACCAACCTTGTTTTTATGTATTTCTGTTTAAAGATACTTTATTTAATATGTGTTGTTGATTTCTTTATATGGAACTCATAGTGAACAGCACTGTAACTCATGCCTGAATGAAGACTGACTGACACACATATGCCCCACAGGCAGATCACAGCTTCCTCATACTTAGAAACATCAGATAATACTTCAGCATCAGCTCAGGAGCCATTTTACACAGCAGATCTCCAACACAAGAGTTCAAAAATGCACAACCATGTGGCACTTAGCACTGTGAAAGGACACTTGTTTGTAGTGTGAGAGCAGAAAGGAGAAGTCAGAAGGTCGCCTGGTTCTTCTGTGGGGATGGTTGAGTGGGGTCACAAACATTTCCTTTCTCTGTCTATATTTGCAAATGACTCCAAAGCATAAGGAGCATTGATTTGGGGGTTATAAATACATGTTGTCAATTGGGAAAATTAACATACATGAAAATCTGTGGAAAAAATAAAGAGCAGCCACCTACCTTTTCTGCACTTTGTGATGTAAGAGCCTTCCTGAGCTAACAAATTAGATGACCCTGTGTTCCAGGGGTGCAGCCAGCCATCCAAGCTGCCAACCAATTAGCCTGAAGGCCCAGGTAATCTGGCTGCCTTCCCACCTGCATAATCCATGTCATGATGCAGTTAAGAAAGCAGTGTGAACCAAGCTTCTCCCCTGAGCTCTATAAAGCTCTAAGAAGCCAGCCATTGACTCTGTCCCTAGTCTGCCTCAAACACTATCTAAATCGGTTTAATCCACTTCATCTTCTCCTGAAACATGCACTCTAGACACACAGTCCCCCATATCCTGAAAGAATGGATGCCATATCATCTAACCAAACCTCTATTTTCTAAGAGCCTTTCTCCTGAAAAGTTTATTTCTTCTCTTTCCAAAAGTGAGACATGCCATTTTAATAATTTTTTTAAAAAGCATAAAAATCCAAAGATTGAGTAAAAATTTAAGCTTTCCGCTATTTTTGTGTGTGTGGTATATGTACTTATTTGTGTGGGTTTGTGCACATGTGTGAGTGCATGTTTGTGTGTGTGTGTGTGTGTGTGTGTGTGTGTGTGTATGTGTGCATGTGGATGCCAGAGGTGATGTTAGGTATCTTCTTCAATTGCTCTCACTCCTTATTTTTTGAGACAGCATCTCCCACTGAACCTGGAGCTCACTGATTTGGCTAGATTATTCTGCCAAAGAGCTCTAGGGTTAGCTTATGCATATCTCCAGTGTGGGAGTTCTGGATATACACTACCATGTCCAGCTTTTACACAAGTGCTGGGGGTCTGAATTCAGGGACTCATGCTTGTGCAGCAGATACTCGTCTAAATGAACGATTTCTTTTCATTTAAAAAATTAATTACTTTTTATTTTATGTGTATGAGGGTATGCTTGCATGTGTGTAAGTACACCCATGTCATGCAGTGCCCAGGGAGGACAGAAGAAGGCATTAGATCCCCTGGGACTGGAGGTATGGATGGTTGTCAGCTGTCATGTGGGTGCTGGGAATTGAACCTGGGTGTTCTGCAAGAACAGCCAGTGCTTTTAACCACTGAGCCATCTCTCCAGCCCCACCCTTCATATTTTTTTAACACTACAAATCATCATTATTGGGCTGGGGATGTAGCTCGGTGGTAAAATACTTGCTTAGCGTGCCCATGGACCTGGTTCTGTTCTCCATCATGGAAAAAAATTATGAGAAATAACAATTATCATTATTTTTTATATTTTATTTATTTTATTTTTATGTGTTTTGCCTGCATGTATGTAAGTGCACCCATGTCATGCAATGTCTTCAGAGGCGAGAAGAGAGTGTTGGATCCTCTAGAACTAGAGTTACAGACAGTTGTTAGCCACCATGTGGGTGCTGGGAACCAAACCTAGGTCCTCTGCAAGAGCAGCCATTGCTCTTTATCACTGAGCCATCTCTCCAGCCCCAGAAATAATCATCATTAATAATGAGTGCAGCCTCTTTTCATTTCTACTCATTTCCTTTCTATGTGTTTGTTTAAATGTATGTAGATATGCTAATAATTGGGATTAGATTTTATATGTATTAACTCTATATATGAGTATGCTTTAATATTGTAAGTGGTCATAGGAAAACACCATCATTGATTGAAGTATCTGTGCCCTTTTCATTGTTAGCCACCTCAAGTACTTTTTAAATCGAGCAATGTTTGGGATGAATATCAACATATGCACAATTATGATATGAAAATAAAAATGTTCTATCAAAAATTGCAAACAGAGATTAGTAACTGAAATTTCTACATTGCTTTCAGGAAGCTTACTTCTAATTTCCCCCTGACTCCATATGACATATTCCTTCCTGGCCATCTTATGCTTATACTTACCCTACTTAGGATATATCCTAGAAGCTTTGCCTTAATTTATTTTATTTGAGGCATGTAAATGCTTTTTAAAATTTTTTAATTTAATTTTATATATTTATTTTTAATGTGTATGAGTGTATTGCCTGCATGTATGTGAGTGCACCCATGTTGTGCAATGCCGCAGAGGTCAGAAGAGGGTTTCAGATTCCCCTGGAACTGGAGTTAAGGACGGTTCGTAGCTGCCATGTGGGTGCTGGGAATTGAACCCGGGTCCTCTGCAAGAGCAGTCAGTGCTCTTAACCGCTGAGCCATCTCTCCAGCCTTAGGCATGTAAATGCTTCTGAATGTGTATGAGCTTATTTAGACTGCTCTCTGAGGTGGAGCATCTAACTTCAATTTTTCCCAGTAGTAAATGTCATATGGTGTAGGTTGTCTGTGCCTTAGAGTTGGAGGAGAGAGGCACGGGACCGAGGATCCTAGAGAAGACCCCCAATACAAGTGAGGAGGGCTAGAGAAGACCTCCTAAATGAAGCAGAGAAGAAGCCCAAGAAATGAGATGGGGACCTGGGGAACAGGTACCATGGGGACAGGGTGGGGCCATGTCCATCAAACTGTGAGGACATAGATGCCTCAGAAAGTATTCAAAATTTCAAGTAAGTGAAGAGCTAAAAGTTGTCCATTTAATTGAGAAAAAAGAGGAAAAAACCGACCTGGATTACTGTGGCCTGACTACATGCGTCATAAACCTGTTTTTTTTTTTTTTTTTTTTTTTTTTTTTCTGCAAGAGCCTGTTTCTGTTTAGTTCCTTTTGGATTTATTATATTTTTTAGAATGTGCATGGAAAGTGAACATACAAACATGGATGGGTCTGGAAACAGCTGGTACAGTTTGCTTCAGGCCACCTGCTTCAAGGGAGCAGCAATTCCATAAATGCAAAGAAGCAAATAATTACAGATACTATCTGTCTGCTTTTGAATGACCATAAAAGGCCAATTTCAATTCTGTTCTTAAAATAGGCCAACATTTTCAACTGACCCGAGGAGACGTGGAAGATTCATTTCTATCCACTCAGCAGCAAGGTAGGAGGAGGAAGCCAGTCCTTCCAGACATGAGTTGGTGGGTGCTCATCTCAGTTCCATCCGTCCCCTGACCTGTGGCTTTAATAGACACGGTGCTTCTACTTCAGTGTAAACTTCATCCCAAGTGTACATTTGGTATTGACTTCTCTTTTCACAAGCCTAATTTGAAAGATCAACAGGGACTTTGAGTTTGAGTAACTGTAGAGCTAATGTTATAAGCAAGGTCAACTTGGATGCTCCCAGGATCAGGGACATTTCTAGGTAAAAGGCATGACCTAAACTAAGCTGTCTTTAGAAACTGACCTAGGAAGGGTAAATAATTTAGATCTGAGAGAGCTTGGGGGTGTTTCAAACTTTACCTAAGGGAATGTGTGATAATGGAACAGTAATTATGATAGTGATGCTTTTCAATAGCTGATGATCACAGAGCAATTATCCTCTACTAAGCTATGTGCCAAGACCTTTACAAGTACAGTAGAGGCTTTACCACAAGCTTCAGAGGTCCAGGGCAGTAAGTAATTGGCCTAAAGCTGATTGCAAGAAGTGAAGTTGAAAGCTGAGAGTCTCCGGAGTCCTCTCTCCTCCTTTGCTGTATCTTGGGTCCACAAAGCACCATGCACTGAGCAGTTCTGCAGATGTTACTTAGCCTTCTCTTTAGGGTGGAGGCTGGCCTGATAGCTGTTGTCTGCTAGGATGACCACACACCAAGAGGACAGTCTGGGCCCTGGTCAGCAGATCAGGAATGACAAGCATGAAGAGGGCAAAGGTTACAGAGCTCTCTGGACCCTTGAGGGATCCTAGGACATTATATAATCTTCTGAGTCATTCTTTGGTCATTTTGTGGTATTTCTTGATCATATCTTTTGCAGCAGTTCATGATTTTTATTATGAACTAATTTTCTCTAAAAGACTTTTAAATAAGTTTACGTTCCTCACCAGCTGAAGGCTGTGATTGCTGTGGATTGGTGGATAGGGAGGCATTTGAAAGGAATGTTCTTTTCATCTAAACCCACTTTATACTATATTGTACTGTACAATACTATACTATAGTATAAAATACTATGCTATACTATATAAGTTAATGGAGAGGAGGTTCTTGGTAGTGGAGAACTGAGCCAGGCTGATTGGGGCTCAGCCTTGTGTTCCAGAGGCAGAGAGCAGACTGACTATTTTTTCTAGTATTTATACAGACCCCAGACTTCATGGCTGCTTCTAGTGCTGCAAGGGCCAGAGGGGAAATGCAGCATGACCTAAAAGGAAAGCTAAAGATTTCTTACTCCATGGTCAGATTTTGCCTCAGCTGAGATGGAAGGATTCACAGGGGGTGTCAGAATCTCGCTTTACTGGAAAGGCAGTGGAGGCAGCATGGTGCCCCCTACAGGTAACTGAGGATGAGAAAACTGTTATAGGTAACTGGAAGCCACTTCAGGCTTCTTGAGGCCTGACTATAGGCCACTAGGATAAAGGGTGCTGCATGTTTACAGAGAAAAGAAATGTGTTTAAGGGCACAAATTTCATACAATATATTTAGAATATATTTAGACCCCCTCCCCTATCTGCACACCATTATAGTCCCCCCACTGCTGGATGTGTGTGTGTCCATCCACTGAAGCCTGATCAACTTATCTAGCATCACACCCTTAAAGAAAATCAGCTCATACTCTCCAAGAAGTTATTGGTTGCCAATAGTTCTTCAGCTAAAGCTGGGGCTTGTTACTTACCTCCCCAATTGTATGCTGGGATTTTTGTCTGGCTTGAGTTTGTGTGGGTCTTGTGCATGCTGTTACCATTGCTGTGAGTTCATATGAGTAACTTCCCAGCTGACTGGAAAACTCCATCTCCTTGTGGTCATCTACCACCTTTGGCTCTTACAATCTTTCTTCCCTCTCTTTCTCAATGGTCCCTGAGCCTTGGGTGGCAGAGGTTGGCTACAGGTGTCTTATTGAGGGGAAAGCACTCTGCAGTCTCTTATTCACTGCACTTTGGCCAAATGTGGCTTTCTGGGTTAATCTGTTGAATGTGGGTAGCCAAAGGCTATACAACAAAAAACACAGGGCTAGACAGGAGAAACTTCCCTTCAAGTTGTTAGTCAGGGCAGTCCAAGAGACTCCCAAAATAACACAAGCTATTGCCACAGCCCTTGATTGTCTCCTAGAACTTGAAGGTAAAACCCTATTGCTGAAGACAGGACATACTGTGGACACAGAACTTGGAATAATTTAGCTGGAACTGATCTGGAAGACTGCTCGCTGAAGACTAGCTCCTGTAGTATCAGAATATACTATGTAAACTGCCAAGGGAGAAAACCAGTCAATGGTCCCTTCCAGCTGTAAACTCTATGAACCACAACAATGACTGACCCAGAAAATAATCTCTACTGGTACAGTAGTAGCACTTTTATCTTGGGGGTAATCAACAATTGTCTAATTGGAGTTAAGGCCACTTATGTGTAGTACTATAAACACAGCCAAATATACATGGCTGGAAAGGTTGTAAAAAAACCCACTTTTGTCACCTTCCTAGACCAATGTAATTTCTTGCTGTGTTCTAAATATATATCCTTATATTTACAGACAACTGTGTCTCTCACCACTCATCAAAGAAGTTTCTTTTTGCAGCACATGGAGACTTACAAAGTTCTACAACTGTCAAATGCATAGAATAAGTGTCTGTGAGGCGCCCAACACTAAGTGACACGTGTACAATGCAACCTCTTCAATTATTGTTCAGGGGACAGAGTGGAATAGGGAGCGGAAAGAGTATTCATGCGTCTTCCAACATGCGTATTTTAAATGCAGCACTGGTGCCTAAATGTAATCTTTTGTATTGAAATCGTTATAGTACCAGTTTATATATGTTAGGCCCCTCGGTTTTTAAAATAACATTTAAATTAATTATTTAATTCATTTTTATGTGTATGAGCCTATTGCCAGCATGTATGTAAGTGCACCCATGTTTTGCAATGCCTGCAGAGGCCAGAAGAGGGCATTGGAGTCCCTGGAACTGGACTTACGAACAGCTGTTAGCCCACCATGTGGCTGCTGGAAACCAAACCTGGGTTCTCTACAAGGATAGCCAGTGCTCTTAACCACTGAGACATCTTTGCAGCCCCAGGTCCGTAAGTTTCAACCACTTTGGGGTACAATCTAGCAACTAAAGAAAGAGAGATTGACTTATCTGCCAAGCTATGAATCCTGGTTAAGGTATTTATTGGTCGTAGACTCAGGGCTCTTAAGATCTTTTCTTTTCTAAAATGTCTTTTATGTTGGGCCAGGTGTGGTGGCACACACCTTTAATCCGAGGACTTGGGAGGCAGAGGCAGGCAGATCTCTATGAGTTTCTGGTCTATATAGAGAGCTCTAGTTCAGCCAAAGCTACACTGTGAGACCCTGTCTTAAAAACATATAAACAAAGGGCTGCAGTGATGACTCAGCAGTTAAGAGCACTGACTGCTCTTGCAGAGGACCTGGGTTCAATTCCTAGCACCTACACAGCGGCTAACAACTATCTGTAACTCCAGTTCCAGGGGATCTGACACCCTCTTCTGACCTCCATGGGCATCGCACGACACGCATGTAAGCAATACACTCTACACATAAAGTAAAAAAACAACAACAGTGAGGCCTCCCAGCACTCAGGAGGCAGAGGCAGAGGTGAGCGAATCTCTATGAGTTCAAGGCCAGCTTGTTCTACGTATGAGTTACAAGCCAACTGGAGCTACAGGGAGACGATCCGAAAAAGACAATAACAACAACAAAAACATACAAACAAACAAAAAATCCTTTGTGCATGTGTATGTACCATGTGTGTATATGTGTATGATGTGTGTGTGTATGTATGATGTGTGTGTATGTATGGTGCATGTGTGTGTGTGTGTGTGTGTGTGCTTGTACCATGGAGCATGTGTGGAGGTCATTGGACAACCTTGGGTGTGGTCTTTGCCTTCAACCTTGTTTGAGGTGGGGCCTCTTCTTCACCTCTTTGCTACTGTGTACTCTAGGCTAGCTGGCTTACAGGCTTCTGGGATTCCCCTGTCTTGACTTCCCATCTTGCCATAGCACAGCTAAGATTACAGATGTAGGCTACTGCAGCTAGTTTTATGTAGGCTTTAGGGCTCTGAACTCCGACCCTCACATTTGCTTAACATATACTGTACTCACGAACCAGCTCCCAGCCCTTCATCTGGAAAGTGGAATAAATACTGATACCTTCCATTGAGGGCTGTGAGAACTACATGAATGTTTTGTGTTTTTTGAGACTGAGTCTTGCTATGTAGCCTTGGCTTACCTGAATACTTGAGTCTTAATATGAGTACATGAAAGGTAAGGAGTATTGTTATTACTATTTTTACAATTCCATTTTTATTTTTAATTATATGTGTGTGTGTGTGTGTGTGTGTGTCTGTCTGTCTGTCTGCCTGTACACATGGGTGCAGGTGTTCATAGAGGCCAGAGGTATCAGATTCCCCAGGAGCTGGAGTCACAGGCAGTTTGTGAGCTGCTCAATGTGGGTGCTGGGAACCAAACTTCAGTCTCCTGCAAAAACAGTATGTGCTCTTAACTTCTGAGCCATCTCCCCAGCCCCTACAATTTTTTATTTTTATTATTTATGTGCCGTGGGGCTGGGGGCGAGGACTCTAAGAGATCAGCAAAAATTCTTAAGGAAATTGGTTGATGGTTTCTTTGTGTTCAAGTTTTATATAAAAGCAAAGGAAGGTCCACAACAAAATACCACTTCATAGTAACTAGGATAAACAGAAACAAAATGAGGAAGAGCAATGGTAACAAAGATGTGAACTGGAACCTTCAGACCATGCTAGTGGGAATATAAAGTGATTTAATTGCTGTGGAAAGGCTGAAGGATTCTTGAAAAGGTGGACATGAAATTACCATCTGACCAACAATTCCATTCTGAGGTATTATTGTGTGAGACTTTTCTTGGGGGTACTGGACACAAATGTCTATTCACCCCAGATAATGAACTGAAGACAGACCAAATTAATGATTACATCAAAGTCCAACTTGGTGAAACAGTGGATTTATTTCAGTTACTTACAGGAGTGCAGGTGAGGTGTTACCTACAAGAGCAGAGATGTTCAAAGACAGCTGCCCCACTGAAAGGTCCATCCCAACATGGGTGACTCAGGGAAGCCGCAACCCTGCAACCAGGACCTCTCCGCAGGACTTGCAGGCAGCTGGCCAGCTTAGCGAATCACTTCCAGGCAGCTAGGCTGTCAGCCTCTTCCCCCATCAGCAGTGGTTACTGCTTCTGTAACCTGGGGGAGGGGCTGTGAATCTTGAACATTTCAGCAGACACTTGAAGTTTGTTTACTTCCTGAATCTTCTGAGCCTCCTTCCAGGATGGAATGTTTCACCGCAGAGGAAATTGCAATGCAGCAGGTATATCCAAAAGAAATCAAGTCAGGGACTGAGATAAATACTTGAATGAATGCTCACAGAAGCACAATTTACAATAGCCAAAAGTAAGAACAACCCAAATAGGCATTAGTCGGTGAAATGGTATGGTATGTGCATACAAGGGAGATTTGTTTTTTCAGCCACAGAGTAGAATTAAGTACCAATACATACTTCAGTATGGATGAAGTTTTAACTCACAAATGAAAGAAGCCAAGCACAAAATATCATAGCTTGCATGCCTCCACTTATGAGAAGTATCTGAAGTACGTCAATCCACAGACAGAAAGCAGGTTGGTGGCTGTCAGGGGCTGGGAAGAGGAGGTATGGTGTAACTTCTTAGTGGCACAGGGTTTTATTCTGTGGTGAGAAATATTTTTATGAATTAGATGGAGACAGTGGTTGCACAATATTGTGAATTTATTACATATAACTGGATTGTTCATTGTAAAATGGATCATTTTAAGTAACAAAATTTTGTGTCTGCACAAGCTGTTTCTGAAAATAGGCAATGATTGTCTGGTTCACATTATTTAAAAATTATTGCTGAAACTTTTTTCATGTTGTCCTTTTAATTTAATTATATAGAATTAGAATTTGTGTATAGTGGAATGCACATATTTTTAGATGTACAGTTCATCGAGGACCACCTGAACTGTGGCATATTTCTGTCAACAGAGGTTTTCTCATGCCCTGTTCAAACAATTGATTTGGTGGGGTTATTTTGCGGGGGGGGGACTTTTGGGGCCTAGAATTTGCTATGTAGACCAGGCTGGCCTCGAACTCACAGAGATCTGCCTGCCTCTGCCTCCTGAGTGCTGGGATTAAAGGTGTGTGCCACCACCTCTGGCCTTGATTTGGTTTTGATTATCAAAGTTTTGCTTGTTTTAGAAATGGAAGCAATAATGGAATCAATAAACATTCTTCTTTTCTGGCTTCTTTCAACCAGCATAATGTTTCTGGAATTCATTTATACAGTTTTGTGTTTCAATAGTTCATAACTTGTGTTGTGAAGCAATATCTTATCTTATTAATATGCCACAATTTGTCTGTCTATTCACCTGTTGATGGATATTTGGATTATTTACAAATCTGTGCTTTATGAAATATGTTCTTAATATTTTTGTACAGCGCCTTTTGTAGAAATATGCTCTATTTTTTTGGATGAAAATTTAGGAATAGAAGTTCTGAATCAACAGGAGGGTGTATACTGGCTTTATATGAACTTAATTTATGTTACAAATGGTGTGCTTTTCCCAGTAGTATGATGAAATCTCACACTGTCCTCTTTCCTATCTAGGACAGATTACCTGTCATCATTACCGTTTGAGAAATTTTTACCTGTATGTTGAATATGCATAAATATGTACTTCTTATTTATCTGTCAAGCTTCAATTTGTTTTGTCAAATTCACTTTTCTTTGTGTTTTATCTAACAATATTAAAGTAAATCAGAACAACAACAACAAAAAATTGGCTAGAGTATTTCCTGAAGGATGAAAATTAAATTACTTCCTCTCCTACTGAGCAAACCCCGTTGTCAAGAAACACAATGTTGACTTTCTTCAGTTTATTTTAAAAAGATAAAATTTGAAATGCAGGAGTTGGGCCTTTCCTCAGACATAACTCCCATTTTAAGAATTCTTTGTGGTTTAGCATAGTGCTAAGATGCTTGTTGTCTGAATAAGTGAACTGATGAGTGGAAGAGTGTCCAGTGTAAGAATCCAGAATGAAGAGGAGGAGAGAGCCACATGTGGTGAGGTGAATATTGTGTCTCTTTTAATTGGAATATTTAGAATTCTATGCTCTCTACTTCAATTTTGCCTACTCTGTGTTCAGAAAAGTAGTTACACATTTTCATAAAGAATTGAATGGAATCTCAGAAGTCATTCAGTCCAATGAACTGCTGATGAACAACATACTCCAGGTGGGCACATATCTCCCAGGCACTGCTTGTCTTCCATTCTGAGGACAGTTTTGGGTGTTTACGTCTTTGTTTTAGCATAAGAATCCTGTATTTCAATCCTCTGTTTCTGATCAGAAGCCATCTTGAAAATGAAGAAACACCTTCCAGTGGAAACATACTTGGAAAAGTTATACTTTTCTTTTAGTATTTTTATAAGCCTTGGAAGCTCATTCATTTGTGTGAATAACTCAGAATAACAAATATTAAATAGACTTGAAGGACTAAATTCTTAACTTCAGTGAAAATGTTCAGACTGTCATGATGATAGGTTTGTTCCCATCCTAACTATGCTAATATTTTAGTAAAAGCCCTATGATTTAGTGAAGTGTTTATCTGAAAGCTAAGGCAGATTTTTAAAATGTAAATATAGACAGAGATACCTAATAAGATACGTCAAGAAGCTGAACATGTTCTTCCGTGTCCAGTGGAAGTCCTCCCAGCAGGAAAAGGCAGACAGACAAGGGTACAGAGGTTCCTGTCATCTTGTTCAGTTAGCCTGAATTCAAAATAGAACAAAAGTGGAATTATTAGTGACCTCACAAATCCCCATATACTGAGTGACAATCTAAACCATCAGGCATTCATGTGATGACCACTTATAAAGTGAGCGTGGAAGAACAGCTTCAATTATGATTATGATTTAAATATGAAATCCTGTTTCCCCCCAACCCCCTGTTTGTATGTTGAATGCTTGGTCTCTAGCTGGTGATGTTTGGGGATACTGTGGAAACTTGAGGAGGTGAAGTTTAGCTGGACGAAGTGAGTTATCAGGGACAGACTTCTGAGGGTCATACTTGGTCTCTTGTCCCTTCCTTGTTCTCTGCTTGATAGCCACCTCGAAGTGAAGGTCTTCCTCTGCTGTGTTCCCATTGCCACGATGTTCTGTCTTCTTCCATCAGGCCAAGCAACTATGGGCTGAACCCTCTGAAACTCAGAGCCAAAATAAATCTCTCCTCTTTTGTTTGTGTGAGGATTTTGTCACATTGACCTAAAAATAACTAATATAGTTACTATTTTCTTAACATAATATTAAGTGAACTTGGATTAATTTCTAAAGACAGATTTTTATGAAGATTGAAAGTTTTGAATTATCAAACCTGAAATTTATATGTCTGAATTAAAACTCTTAAAGTCTCCCTTAAAATATATATATAACTATTAATACAGATTCACAATAATTTAAAAACTTTTCACTTAGTCTTTTTTATTGAAAATTTTATACATTTATCCATTTAATTAGTTGTGTGTGTGAAGTACGCATGTTCATGTGTCACACTGCCTGTGGATGCCAGAGGACAGCTATCAGGAATCAGTTTTCTCCTTCCACCCTGTGGGCCCTGGGGGTCCAAATCAGGTCATCAGGCTTGGTAGCAAGCACCTTTACCTGCTGAGCCATCTTACTGGCCCTACATATTTATTATAGTTTTAAAAAAATATTTTATAGTATTTTCTTCTAAACATTCTTTCCCTCTTGAGGTAATCTTGATATAATAAATTCTGGATCCTGACATTAGTAAAGAAAAATTTTTGTTGGAAAAGACTTAGACATTTGAAAGATGTTCTGTTAATGCATCTTTGCTAGTACAGCAGCCATAAACTTCCTTATTATTGTCAACTTTAGTGAAATTGAAATTATACAGGAACATTAATTCTGGGTCAATTTGAGTTATCAAGGAAAATGTTTTGTTCATTCTTAAAGGATAATTAAAAGTAGGAATTAATATCTTAAAATTTCTCTTATTTTATAGAAAGATAAACATTATATAATCTCATTTCTGTATGCTATTTACAGAAGCTAGGAGTAAAATTGTGGTTACTGAGGGCTGGCCTAGAGGATGAGACAAGGGAGATACTGATAACAGGGTGCAGAGTTTCAGTTAGGAGGAATACGTTTTATCAAACTACTACTTAGCATGGTGACCATAGTTTTAAAACAATGTATTTTATATTTATATTTAAAATTGGTAAAGAAGTATGTTTCAAATATTCTTACCACAAAATATGACAGTGAGGTAATAGATGTATTTACTACCTTGCTTTAATTCTTCTACAATGTTTAAGTATATCAAAACATTGCACTATATCCTATAAACAAGTATGTACAGTTAGACTTATCAGAAGATAAAATATCAGTTAAAGTTCAGTAAGGAAAGGCTACTGACTAGGAGGGGTACATGAGGAGATTTTGTAGACTGGTGATAATGTTTTCTTTTTTTAAAAAAAATTATTTGTGTGTGTGTGTGTGTGTGTGTGTGTGTGTGTATGTCTGTGTGAGAATGCCACATGTGTGTTGATAAACAGTAGAGTCCAGAAAAGGACCTCTGATCTCCTGGAGCTGGAGTTACAGGTGACTGTGAACTGCCCAACATGGGTGCTGGGAACCAAACACCAGCCCTTTGTAGGAACAGTTAAGTGCTGACCTAACCACTCCATTGTGTACTTATGTGCCACACCTTCATTATCCATTCATCAGTTGATGGACATCTAGGATGTTTCCAATTTCTGGCTATTATGAAAAGGGTGGTAATAAACATGAATGAACAGGTATTCTGTAGTAGAGTAAAGAGTCTTTTGGGTATATGCCCAAGAGTGAGATGGCTGGGTCATATGATAGAACAATTTCAAGTTTTTTGGGAAATCTCCACACTGGTTTCCATAGTGGCTGCACTAGTTTTCACTCCCGTCAGAAGGGATAAGAGTTCCCCTTTTCCCACATCCTCTCCAGCACTTGTTTGTTTTTTGGATCTTAGCTATTCTCAGTGTGGTAAGATGAAATCTCAAGTGGTTTTAATTTGCATTTGTGTGATGACTAAAGAGGGTGAGTATTTCTCAGCCATTTGTGTTTCATCTTTAAAGAACTCCCTGTTCAGTTCCTTGCTGCATTTTTTTTTTTTTGAGTTCTTTGTATATTCCAGATACTAAACTCTCCGTCAGAGTTATATCTCGTAAAGGTTTTTTCCCATTCTTTAGGTTGCCTTTTCACTTGAATTATGCTGTCCTTTGTTGTACAGATGCTTTTCAGTTTCTAGAGGTCCCATTTGTCACTTGTTGGACTTAGTGACTGCACTAGAGGAGTCTTGTTCAAAAAGTTTTATCCTGTACCTATAACTTCCAAGGTATTACCTACCTTCTCCTCTATCTGAGTCAAGGTCTTGGATCTTATGTTGAGGGCCTTGATCCATTTGGAGTTGAGTTTTGTGCATGGTGGGGGATAGGGATCTAGTTTCATTCTTCTACATGCCACTGTCCAGTTTGACCAGCACTATTTGTTGAACATGCTGTTTCTAGTTTGTGGCTCCCTTGTTAAAAATCAAGTGGCTGTAAATGTGTGGAATTAAACCTGGGTCTTCAATTCTAGTCCACTGATCAATATATCTGTTTTTATGCCAGCACCATGCTGTTTTTATAACTATTATTCAGCTCTTAAAAAAAAAGACAACAACAAAAAAACAAAATCATGAAATTCACAAGTAAATAGTTTGAACAGGAAACAACCATCCTAAGTGAAGTAATCCAGACCCAGAGAGACAAATGTTGCATATTTTCTCTCATAGCTGGATTCTAGTTTTGAAATCTTAGCTATGCATGTTTCAGTGTGAAAATCCAGAGAGGGCAAAAAACTAGTCAACAGTCATAGGTAGGGTGAGGGGAGGTTTCTTGGGAGGGGGAGGTAGAACACAATGATATAAAGGGGGAAAGGGAAATAACAGAATAGGAAAGTTTAAAGGTTGTGGGAAATGGGAGGGTAGGCAGAGGAGGGGGTATGGGGAGGAATAACTAACATCAAAGGTCTTTAGAAAAAGTCATATGGAAACCTACCACTCTAGAAGCCACTTATACATACACATTATAAAAAGAGATTAAAGGGGTTACCTTATAACAGGGGGACATTGCCCCTAGATACCATAAGCTAGCAACATAAAAGTCCAATGTCAGGAATGGGCTCCCTCTTTTCAGTCTGTAGATGAGGCAGCTCATAGACCCTCAAACAATACTGGCCATCACCCCTGCTGTTGGTTACTCACCTTGTGGTAAGGCCCTATTGCTAAAGATACTACATACATGAACTATAGAACAAACAAGGAACATCGACCCAGTGCTGACTTCAAAGTCTCATCTCTGCTGTCTATTTTTTATAGTGCTGGAAGGTGCTATACAAGCACTTGAAGAGAAGAAATTTATCATGAACCATCCCCATCTTTGAATCCTGTGAGCTACAACAACTGGCCTGAAAGATATGCCTACTTGTGCAACAGTGGCATGAATATTTTAGGAGTAACCAAATACTTTCTAAGTGGATTTAAGGTCTGCTTCATAGGATGAAGCCAGTACCTGACACTGATATCAGGCCCAGGAACCTGAGGGTAGATAGCCCACAAGCTATGAGAGAAAGTGTAATGCAACTATTCTGCTAAACAGATACAGTATTAAACTGATTTCTAATGACTGTTATACCTATGGATTAGTAGATCTCTTAACTGTCAGCAGGGAAGCTTTCATATGCAGCAGATGATGATTAACACAGAGAACCAAAACTAGCCAACAAGCAGAGAATAAGAGGCTGCAGAGTGCTTATCTCTGAATAGGACACCTGTATCAAATTTCTGCCTCTCAAGGCTCAGGGATCATTGTGTAAGAGGGATGGAAAGATCTTAAAAACCAGAGGAGGACAGATGACCACAAGGAAACAGAATTTTCCACATAACTCATACGAACTCACAGCGGTGCTGACAGCATGGACAAGGCCCATGTAAACTCCAGCTAGACAAACTCCCAACGTAGACAAGGGAAGTGGGTAAGAAACCCCAACCCTATCTGAGGAACTACTGGAGTTACAGGCGGTTGTGAATGAGTCAATGTGGGTGCTGAGTCCACTGCAAGAGCAGCAAGTGTTCTTAACTGCTGAATCGTCTCTGCAGCTTCTGATACAGCATTTTGAATGTGTACTATCTGCCTCAGTGTCCTGAGTGTTGGGGTTACAGGTGTGCATCATCACACTTGGCTTCAGACAGCAAATATTCAGTTCCCTGGAGATGAGTTGGTGAACAGGTTTAAAAAGGTTCTCTTATATTAAACAGAAAACAAAAAAACAACCAAAAGGCTGGACAAGCCACTGCTAGTGAAAAATGCTTGGAAGGAAACAAAGTGCTAAGCAGTCCTGGAAGGAGCACGCCACTTAGGAGTGTGAGCTGGGAAAGCGTCTCTAAGGAGATGACATATGCATGGATCAACGCATGAACAACAAGCTGAGACTCACCATGCCTTCATGTGGGCACAGAAAGCCCTAGGTAGGAGTCCTTAAAGTGAGAGCCCCAACAGGAACAAACTTGGTTCATTTGAAGAAAGGAGAGAAGTTAGAATGGTTGCAAAGATCATCTACAGAAGTGTGAGGAGCTACGGTCAAAGGAAGGTTTGGCTGAGTCACACAGGGGCTTCAAGGCAATGCTTAGCTTTATTTAGGACACATTGTACTTTGTGTTTGTCAATATGATATCAATATACATAGTTACAGAGCTAAAAATCTGCTTAATTTGATGTTTTATCCATTTGATTAAAATCTATTTATTTTTCTGCAATTGACTTGGCCAAAAAATATTTATGCTCCAGGTAGATAATATCTGAGTATAAGGGAAGAAAAGGAAAAATATAATTAATTTGAGACAACCCATTACCACAAGGAAACGATGAGGCTGCAAGGAGGCTGTTCTTCAGCTCCACTGAACTTTGGGTGCTCCCTTTAACAAAGTCTCCATGGGCCAAACGTAACATAAGGCTTAGCATACCTTACTCAAGAATGTTGGAGAGTCTGTAGCTCCATTGTGTGTGATTCATATTCTTCTGATGGAGTTGCCATTGAGGCTTGGAGGCCAATGAAACATGGACCATAGCCCAAGTGGTTCCAGTATAGGCATGCCCAGAGAGCAGGTTCTCTGTGGAAGAAGCAGGGAAGAGGAGCCACAGCCTATCTTCAGTGAGCCCTGTATTCAGCTCATATCATATGCCTGCAGAGGATCAGGAGACAAAGCAAACACCTCATTTTTAGGTGGGATTTTTTGTTTCCAAAGTGTAGAGAGCAACAACAACTAGAACATGATATGAAGTTCCCATTTCCCTCAAAGTTATATAATCACTTCCAATTTCATGATGGCTAGTCACAAAAAATACAGGGAGTCTCTGGGATTACTAAAAAGATGTATTTCACACTTTGAAGTAATAAAATTCTTTTGTATTATTGTTTTCTGAGTCAGGATCCCATGTAGTCCATGCTGGCCTTTAGGTCACTATGTGGCTGAGACTGACCTTAAACTTTGTGCATGTGTGTGCATTTGTGTGTGTGTGTGTGTGTGTGTGTGTATGTGTGTGTGTGTGGCCATGCACCTGCTACAGTGGGTATGTGGCGGTCAGAGGACAACCTTGAATGTTAGGCCTTGCCTTTCACCTTGTCTGAGATGGGGTCTCTGTTGTGGGCTACTGCATATACTATACTAGCTGGTCCGTGAGCTCTTGGGAAATTCTCCTGTCTCCACTTCCATCTTGTTATTCGAACACTGATATTATAGACATGAGCTACCGTGCCTAGCTTTACATTAATTCTGCAGATTCAAACTCAGGTCCCCATGCTTGTTCAGTAAGTGTTTTACTGCCTAAGCCATCTTTCCAGTGTCCCCAACCTTGAACTTTCGATCCTTTTGACTCCAGGTCTGGAATGTGGAATTACAGGCATGTATCACCATTCCTGGTTTAGGTTTATTCTATTCAGTACTGGGGATCAGATTTAGGGCTTCCTGTATTCTAGGTAAACATTGCACTAACATGCCCCATGTGTAAACAGCTTTCTAATACTTTTTTGCCTGGTTCATTTAATTCTTCAATTACCTCATGAGGAAATATTTCTTTTATGGGACAATGATTTGGTCAAATCAGGTTTTTTTTTCCATTTTGTCTGAATTTTAAGTTGCAAGGATTTTATGTGCATTCTTAGGTAACTCTGGTAGAAAGTACAAAAGTAAAATAAGAAAGCAAGACAAAAAAAATTTCCTCTTCCAACATTGTTTCTTTTGTGAAACTTGGCTTTATGAAGTGTCGTCATAACTCCCTGAACTACAGCCTAGGGCAGCACACCGTGATGGGCGTGCCCCACAGGAAACATTTGGTGAATTCCTTATGGGAAGATAGTGTGGGATGGTGGCAAGGGCATGTGGCTTCAGACAATTTATCACACTAGTTAAGGAACTTCCATTTTTGACATTGGTAAATTACTCAGGATTTTCCTAATAGGCATACACATAAACTCTATTGGTTCTGTGTCTCTGAAGACTGTACCTGCATATGTGCTCACTGTCCCCTTCACACCCATATGAGAAGGTTTATTATGGAACTTGTCATACATGATTACAGAGGCCAAGAAATTCCACAATCTGGTATTTGTAAACTGGGAAGCTGTGCTGGATAGCTTTAGTGTCAACTTGACACACCTGGGTAGAGGGAGCCTCAACTGGTAAATTACCCCCATTGGACTGGCATGTGGCCATGTCTGTGGGGCATCTTCTTAATTATTGAGTGATGTGAAAGGGTCCAGCCCACTGTGGGTGGTACCACCCCTGGGCAGGTGGGCCTGTGTTGCATAAGAAAACAGGTTGAACAGGGGCCAGGGGAGCAAGCCAGTAAGCAGCATTCCTCCATGGCCTGTGCTCCAGCTCCTGCTTCCAGGTTCCTGCCCCGAGTTCCTACCTTGGGCTCCCTGATGAACTGTGACCTGGGAGATGTGAGCCAAATAAACCCTTTCCTCCCCAAGTTGGTATTGGTCAGAGTGTTTTGTCACAGCAATGGAGAAACAAACTAGAACAGAAGCCAACTGAGTCACTAGAGTAATCCAGCCTGAGTTGAGGGCTTGGGGTCTGGGGAGTTGATGATATAATTTCCTGACCATGTCCAAAGAAGTCAGAAATGGCGAAGAAGGAACTTGGGTGAGACCCAAAATCTGAAACTCTGAGGACCAGCAGCTCTGGTGTTCACAGTGAGGAGAACAAAGAGAATGACCTATGCCTCCCCCTTTGGGTTTTGTTAGGGCCATACCAGGTTGAGTGATGCCTGCCCACACTGGTAACAGGTCTCCTGCTGATTCAAGCACTATGCTGATCAGTTTTAACTGTCAGGGCCAGATAAGTCACCTGGGAAGAGAATCTTAATAAGTAATTATCTAGATCAGATTGGCCCATGGGCATATCTGTGGGGAACTGTATTGTTAATTGAGGTGGGAAGACCCACCTTGAGTGTGGGTGGGCCTATTTCATGGGCTGGACCCTTGACTATATAGGGAAAGCTGAGCAAGCAGGCAGGCCTGTATGTACTCAACTGTTTCTCTGCTTTTAACTATAGATGTGACTAGCTGTTTTAAATTTCTATCACCTTGACCTCCCTTTATCATAGACTGTGACCTGGAATTGTGAGCCTAAACCCTTTCTCCCCTAAGTTGCTATTTGTCAGGGTATTTTTTTCACAACAGACTAGAAACTAGACTAAGTTTTAATCTCTGCTGGAAACTCCTTCAGCAATACATGCAGAAGAGAGATTTTTCCAGTTATCTGGGAATAAAAGTAGTCATTATGATGGGTAAAATGGTCACAATAGTTAGCAGAGGCTTTATTTTTTGTGTGCTTAAAATCAGTTGTGTGTGCAGAGTGCCTGGTATACAGAAATGACTTTTAAAAGGAGAGCTGTTCAGTGGTTAAGAGCACTGGTTGCTTTTGCAGAGGACCTGGTTTTGGTTCCCAGCACTCACATGGCAGCTAACAACCATTCCTAACTCAAGTTTCAGAGGATCTGACGCCCTCTGTGTAGTACACAAGGGTGTCAAATTAATGGGGGTGGCCTTCAGCTATAGACATCCTGGAACAGTTAGACATTATGCTGATGAAATAAGCCATGTACAGAAAGACAAATATGGTGTTTTCTCCATTATATGTGGAAACTAAGTAAAAAGTAGCCTTCATAGAAGTAGTGAGTGCAGTAGTGATCAGCAGAGTCTGGGAGGAAAGGCAGGAGCAGGGAAGGCAAAAGGCCAATGAGTACAGACAAACAGTGAGGAAGGAAGAATTGGTTCTAATGTTCTACATGATGGGGATTGCTAGTGGTTACAATTTATTATATATTTTGCAAACAACTGGAATTCAAGTTCCAAATACCAGGAAATGGTAAATATTTGAAGATCTAGGAGTGCTAATTACTATGATTTGATACATTGTTTACATTGTACCAATTTAGTATAATGTACTACAGTTGTCCAAATATGTACAACTATGAGTCAATGAAAGATAAAAGGTGCCAGCATGTAAAGAGACATAGAAAGCCAAAACTTTAGACTTTGAGAGAGACTCAGATTCTAACTTTATTTTCTCCATGGATACCAATTACAGATCAGTCAAATATGAAATAACGAAAGGTCAAGGAGGAGAAAGGTCCTCAAATACAGCCATTCGTGGTATATTGAAACTTAAAAAATGTTTTATCTGTATTGTCAGCTTCTAAAAGGGATGATCTGCTTCTTTGTTCTGTCCATTTTCTGGCTCATGACAATAAGGAGTTTTGTTCTACCAAGACCAGCAGCGTGACCAACTCCCAATGGACAAGAATGTCTCAGTAGGACAGAAAAGCATCATTCTGTCTTACTTAAGGAAGAGGACTGAGTTTTATTATAATAGTAGCATAAAACCTATTGATTCGATAATCTGGATATCTAAATATGAACTTCTTATTTATCTTGGTAAATATCTTTTTAAAAATCCTCTCTGGTTTTTCATAGGCCTGTCTGTCTTATTTCATAGTTTTATGTCATCTGTTACTTATTTCCTGGGCTACAATTGCACTGCTAAATTACCATTTCATGCATGAGTCCTTCTATTATGACAAATTACTATACAATGATTCGATTTCCATTAATAATCCAGAAGGTATGTTTTGCATAGATATAAATTACAGATTACCACGTAACAATTTGCCAATTTTATTATAGCATTTGGCTTTATTGTTGTTACTATGGGAATGCTGTTACAAAATTTACTTCAAATTTGGAGAACTGCTATTATTTTAAAATATCAAACATTTTTGAAAAAGATCTATATCTTTTCAGATGTTGAAAGGAAATTTGGAGTCAGTTGTCTATAACAGAAAAGAAGTAGTGGGGAAATGTTAGAAAAGTAAATAAAAACTTCGGTTAAATAAATTTTCTGGGGAACTACAGGGAGTGACAGAGCACAAGAGTGAGGGATTTCAGAGCAACACTTTTTAGCTAAGCAGGATATAAATTTACCTTTCATATCAAATACTAACTCCTTTTGCTGTTTTTGTAGCCCTTGATGAGGCAGGGAGTTGCTCAGCAAGCAAAGGTACTTGCCTCCACACCTGATAACTGGAGTCTGATTCTTGGAACTCATGTGGTGGAAGGAGGGAGCTGATTTCTCAAGTTATCCTCTGATTTCCACATGTGTGCTGTGGCTGTGTGTGCCCTCTTGAGGAAGTGGGCAACTGTCAATATTTATTACATATTTCTTAGTGAACATGAAGCAATGACATGCACATTAACAATAATGTAAATATTCCAGATTGAAATCTTATAGAACATGTTATAACTAATGTTACCAGAGGTAATACAAAAAGGAGAAAAATATTGATAGTCTATGATTGACCTCTAAATGTACACAAAGCCAGCTTTTGCAAAGACTATGTCCAGCATCAAGAAAATTATTAAAGGGCTGAAGAGATGGCTCAGTGGTTAAGAGCACTGTCTGCTCTTGCAGAGGACCCAGGTTCAATTCCCAGCACCCACATGACAGCAAACAACCATTCATCACTCCAGTTCCAAGGGTCAGATGCTCTCTTCTGACCTCCTCAGGCATTGCACGTCATGGGTACGCATATATACATGCAGGCAATACACTAATACACATAAAAATAATAAAATATTAAAAAGAAAATTATTCAAGAAACTAGATGAGTGAAATAATGGTTATTTCCCATGTTTTATAGAAACTATATAGCATCATGGAAGTCATCTGTATACAATACAAATGCTGGCAATGTAACGTGTTATAATGTAACCTGTTTCTTTTTTTTTTTTTTTTGGCTTTTTGAGACAGGGTCTCCCGATAGCCCTCACTGGTCTAAAACTTACTATGTAGACCAGGCTGGCCTTGATCTTACAGACATCTGCCTGCCTCTGCCTCCTGAGTGCTGGGATTAAAGGTGTGCACTACCACAACTGGTTGTAACATAACAATAGAAGAAGAATGCAAAACCAACATTATAAAATCACAATAGTATAATTTGGATCACAATAAATATAGCTTATTTTATCTTGATCACTGATGTGTACCAAGTAGAACATGTAGCAGATATTGAGCTTTGTGGATTATATAAATACATATTTTTTTGTATGTAAACTTTTGAGGTAAAATTTTGACATGTAAATTACATAATTAAAGAAGAATTATATGTATTTCATGTGGAATAAGCTAAAAAATAATAGAAGTAGTAATAATTAGAGGGAAGCCAGCTGTGGTGGCACACACCTTTAATTACAGTACTTTGAGGCAGAAGCAGGCCAATCTATGTGAGATCAAGGCCAGCCTGGTCTATATAGTGAGTTCCAGGCCAGCTGGGGCTATAGGGAGACCCCGTCTCAAAAAGACAAAACAAAACAAAAACAAAAATACTACTAATAAGAGGGGTCAAATATATGACAGATACCTATAATAAATATAGGATTGTACAAAGGGGCCATTATTCCTTGATGTATATTTAAACACTGATATTATAAAGAAAGAAGTTTGCTGTACAATGTAATAGCAGTAATAACAGTATATTATATTTTTGAAAATTGGTAGATCAGATTTTAAGTGATTTTACCATAAAAATGATGAGACATGAGATAATTCATATATTAATTAGTTTATTTGGTTTATTAATTAACTTACATGCACAATTTTGTCATATTTCAAAATACCATGTTGCACATACTAATATGTTGCTGTTTTACTTGTCAACTAAAATAACAAATTAAAAGCAAAATATATGTCACATGATCCAACTGTATCAGGAGAAAATGTTAATGAAAATATTTTTGATACTATCAAATTTTGATTATCTTTCAAGAATCAGTTTACTGTTTTCAACATCAACTAAACATTGGATTTTGTGTAGAACATACTAAAGTTAAAACATAAGTATCAGATGTGTGATGGGGAAGTTGATTGATAACTGTGCTATTAGAGTTCTGGAAGTGGTGGCTCGTGCCTGTAATTCTTGCATTCAAGAAGCTGAGGGACAGGCACTATGAGTTCAAGGCCAGCCTGGGCTACATAGCAAGACCCTGTCTCAAAAACTAAAACCAAACCAATCCAAACCAAAAAACAATTAATTAATTAATTAAAAATAAAATAATGTACTATGCTCTTCTAGAAACTGATGAGTCACCTAAAGCTACCCAAATATATGGATGTTTTCATGGTATGGATCTATAAAGCATAAAACATGTACTATTAATACAGCAACATCCATATCATGATATATAATGATAAATATACTTGTTCCAATTAATAAAATGATATATTTATCATTTAAAATATTTGCAATATAAAATAGCTGTCAGGGCCATTTAGGAGTTTTAGGTCAGAGTTTGTCAACTTTTTCTGTTAGAGGACAGAGTAAATATTTTAAACTTTGTGGTCCCTAATGTCTGTTGCAAGTACAGAATTCTTTTGCTGGAGTGCAGGAGTAGCCATGGAAAATACTCCAGCAAACTAGCATGGCTGTGTACTAGGCATCTGAATATCATAAGGTTTTCATGTGTCATGCAGTGTTGTTCTTTCAATGATTTTCTAAATATTTGAAAATGTGAAAGCTATCCATAACTGTGGGCTATACAGAAACAGATAGTGAGCAGGACTCAGTTTGAGAGTCACTGTAGCTGATCTCTGCTATAGATGACATTTGCACTTTGAAACATCATGAAAATGAATTACTGCAATTATATAGTGTTGACAATGGAAATTGATGAATTCACATAGTAAGGAATAACAGATGGGACAGCATCATGCAGTCTTAGTTTACTGCACACCTTACTTGTGTACTTACACAGCTTTCCATTTATGATTAACTTGGTCAGTATCAGTTGCCAGAAGATAATATTTTCACAAGTTAAGGAATGACTTCTCACGGCACAACATCACAAGAAACCGTGCCTAACTCAGTGGCATTCCTATGGAATGAGACTCAGCACAAACTCAGATGGTCCCTGACACACTATGGCTTGATTTTAAGATGGTGTAAAAGCAATCTTCATTCAGTAGATCCACACTTCAGATATTGACCTTCGCCAGACTAGCAGTGCATGTGGCATAGTGATCTATTGTGATGTTGGCAGAGGGGGGCTAGCTGTAGCTTCAAGTCAGCTATGTGGCTGTGAGCAAGAATATTGGGTATGACATAATATAAGGTGTTGCTAAGACAGGGTGTTCAGTAAATTAGGTGAATAAAATGTAATTTCCACTCATTTTATCTTCAACACATGAGGGGTTTGTTAGTGGACTGTCTCACTGTCAGATAAGGCCTATCTGTTATATTGCAACTGCTGCAATGAATTTATTCACCAAGAAACACACTATTTTATTATTTCATTGGTAATTATTTTATAACAAATTAGATGATAACTTTAATGAGTATGATTACAATTTTGTATTATTTTATGGTCAATAATTTGTTTTGTGGATTTTATTCTATTTTGCAATGGTTGTTTTATGATTGAGAAATAAGTACTACACTGTCTTTAAAATGTTTACACGAGGAAGGGATGTTCTTTTCTAATTTGTTGGCGTTCCTGAGCAGACCAGTGGAAACCTGTTCTTACTGAGGGGGTGGGGATCTACTCATCAAGCAAATCTTAAGAAGAATTCCACAGCCAGAAAGACTTGACTCCAGTCTTTAAGAAGCTCCTAGCCTTCTGTGGAGGTGGTTCCTTTGCAGTTGATCACTTATTGTAAAGCAGTATTTCCAGTTTTTTGTTCTTTCTAAGTTGTGTGACAGTGGCGTAAAGCCCCAAATTTTGTAGTAAAACAAATATAGCAATGTAAAACTCACCCTATCTTATGGTAATCAAGCAAAAGAAAAAGAGAAGACTCAGGCACATGCACACTCTATGCATTGTGTGTGAGCTTCCCCCCTGGGGTCATTAACAGACATGGTTGGGTCAAGAGGCTTTACACAGCATGCTGGGTGGAATTAGCCTTAGGACTTAAGGACAAATATTAGTCAGGCTGACAACTTACTTGTTTTTGACAGAACCTGTCAGCCCTGTCATCCACAAAGTCAACAAAAGCATGTAATTAGAGATGTCTTCAGATATAAAAATAAATTTCTCAAAGCCAAAGGTTTTGGATGAAAATACAAACATCTCTTGAATTGTACCCAAACAAAACTTTTTTTTGAAATAACTTTTAAACATATAGAAGCTATTTGAAGATAAAAGAAGAGTTGTTTATGAGCCAAGGATGAAAGTGTGCTGAGGACCACAGGTATTTTGGAATAGACATCTAGAGATCTCATTAGAATTTGAAAGCACCTTGAAAAAAGAAGTTCTTTAAAGTGAGAAGGTTTGGCTGAACTTGAGTGGGGTGAGTTCCACCTGGAAGCCAGGATCTGATGGAGGAGAGGGAGCAGGGCTATGCAGAGTGTGTGGGAGTCAGCCATGAGCACTGGCCCCGTCATTGTTTGTTATTAGAAGCATTTGAAAGTGTGAATATGCAAAAGGTAATGCACCTATCTTTTAAAAATCTTTCACATGTCCTTGTCATAGTTTTATACATTAGAAAGATGTGTGTGTGTGTGTGTGTGTGTGTGTGTGTGTGTGTGTCTGTATGTCTGTCTGCCTGTGTTCCAGAATCAGAAAGATGCACAGGTCAGTGATAGAGTATCTAGCCTGACATGTTTACTGGAGTGTGGCTTATCTTGGCTTCACCCTGGGTAAATTTTTTTCTTATGTCTGATGGACTTGTTGACTCCTACAGGAATGAAGACCATGTTTTACTAAGCATATTTGTTGTTATTTGGCTTTCTTCTTATAGATATTGCACAAACTGTCCTTAAAATAGGATTGCCTTGTCCATGTCATTGAAAAAGATGCTGAAATAAAATTAACTGCACAAATAAAATGTAAAATGAAAAAAGAATCAAAGTTTTTACTTCAAAATAGTCAATATTCTGAACAAGCTACTGATATTATATGTACTTTACTGTGTTTTATTTTGGTGGTTGTTGGAGATCAAACTTAGGGTCTCTGACTAGACAAGTGCTATATGACTAATGGGCATGTGGCCATTGACATGATTTACTGAGTAAATTTGTTTGAATTCTTTAGAGAATTAATATTGATATGCAAAAATATTGCTAGTAAAACATATTTTAAATAATTTCTATTAGTTTTATTTCAAGTTTATATAAACAAATTTGATTATCAAACTGCAATTAAATATGAAATAATGTACAGAAACCCAACAACTAAGGAATAAACTGTATATTAAGTGAGGAAGAAATAGAAAAAATATTGCTATGCAATATTAATTTTGCAGTTGTTCTCAAATGTTTATATGACTGTACAATTCCAAGTTTCTAAAATTGTCAAGAATTGCTATTTAATATAATACTTGAGATATTGACTGCAGCTACTTGAGAGGAAAACAAGATCAAGGATAAAATCATGAATGAAAATATTTCTGGATTAATATTCTTATTAAAAATGCACGTATAGAAATGAGAAAAACCAAAGAAATTATATGAATCAAATTATATGAATAAAATGAATTGTGCAAAATAAAGAACAAAGCCCTTAAAATTTTGCATGTAAATTCCTACTTAGCTATTATTTATATTCATATGGAAAGAGAAAAACATTCAATATATGGCTATAAACTTTGGAGCCTAAATTTTTAAAAATATATTTTATTTAATATTTTTATTTTATGTGTATGAGTGTATTACCTGCATGTATGTGAGTGCACCCGTGTCAGGCAATGCCATGGAGGTCAGAAGAGGGAGTTGATTCCCCTGGAACTGGAGTTCAGGATAGTTTGCACCAGTCATGTGGGTGCTGGGAATTGAACCCAGGTCCTCTGCAAGAGCAGTCAGTGCTCTTAATCCCTGAGCATTCTCTCCAGCCCCTAATTTTTCTTTTTCAAAAAAGAGGTTTCAAAGCCACAATGAGAAAGAAAATAGCCAAACTGTGAGTCTAGAGGCCAGATGGAGAAGTTAGCCTACAGCTCCACGTTTAAAAAATTCTTTCTTTCTTTTTTAACTTTTACAAAAACTTTATTGGGAATGTATATAAGTTGATTTGATCAAATCCATGCTCACTCCCTCCCCTCCAACATTCCCCACTCTGAAGAGGTAACCCTAAAGTCCTTTAAGGATAGATACAAGCTCCCAAATACTTTTGACATTTTTGGCCTTTGTAACAGAGTATGTTGCTGACAGGCCCAAGGATATTTTGACTTTTAGCCAAGAAACTGGCTACATTTCTTTGGGGTCTTTTTTACTCTAACTGCCTAGCCAATTTCTACCTCCTATTTTTATCACACCATTTTTATCCTCTGAAGGGGTTACCCAAATTGCCAATAGGAAATAGAGATGCAGACCGCTCTGGCTTTTTCCATTTGGAATAGGGATGCAGGGTAAGGCAATTGGAGTGCCCACTCAGTGGGTCTATCTAAAATGCTCCCAAATTGCATAACTCTTATCTCTAAGGGGAAAAGAAAGTCCTTGAATCATGAATAGGAGATGCAAAGGTGAAGTAAAGGCAAGAGTAATTAGCATTACTAGTTCTAGGCAGGGAACTAGAAAAAAGTCAAAACAGGGCAATTTTCAAATGTTCATATGAAAGTCCGAACAGGGTAATTTTCAAATGTTCATGTGAGAGAGACCATTGAAGTTTCTTCACAAGGGCTTCCAAAAGCATCCCTCTATTGGGTTCTTCCTCATTTTTCTTTTGTCTTCCAAGGCTGGACTAGTTGGCTGGGAAGAGTGGCTGGATACTCAGGTGAGGGTCCAGTGACTCTGTTTAGCACTCCTTTAATGAATGAGCACAACCGTCAACAACCCCAATTATGACTATGCTTAGCAATCAGGCTCAGCCAAAGTCATGATCATGGTAGTTATTTCATGCAGAAGGGACTGCTGTACAGCATCATCTTATTAAAAGGACGTGGAATTTAAAAGGATTTTGTGCTAGGGGCCACATATGAGGGAGAACATATATCGTTTATTTTTCCGAGTCTGTTACTTCACTTAATATAAGTTTCTAGATCCATCCATTTACCTGCAAATTTCATTATTTCATCTTTCTTTACTGCTGAATAGAACTCCATTGTGTAAATGAACCACATTTTTGTTAACCACTTGTCAGTTGAGGGATGGTTAGGTTGCTTCCATCTCTTAGCTATTGTGAAAAGAGCAGCAACAAACATGGATGTACAAGTGTCTCTGCAATAGGATGAGTTCTTTGGGTATATGCCAAGGAGTGGTATAACCAGATCATATGGTAGGTTCATTTTTAGTTTTTTAAGAGTTCTCCACACTGTTTTCCATAGAGGCTGCCTGAGTTTGCAATCCCACCAGCAGTGAATGAGCATTCTCCTTTCTCCACATCCTCGCCAGCATTTGGTATCATTTGTTCTCTTAATCCTAGCCAGTCTAATTGAGGTAAGGTGATACCTTAGGGTGGTTTTAATTTGCATGTCCCTAATTACTAAGGACGTTGAACACTTTTTGAGGTGAATCTGACCAAAGACATCAAAGATCTCCACAACGAAAAATTTAAATTGTTATAGAGATTGAGGAAGACAGCAGGAGATGGAAGCATCTCCCATGTTCATGGATTGGAAGAATTAATATTGTTAAAATGAGCATCCTACCAATTCAATTCAATCCCAATCAAAATCCCCAGGACATACCTCACAGAATTAGAACAAAAACATCCTTAAATTCATATGGTGGTACAAAAGACCCTGGATAGCCAAAGCAACCCTGAACACAAAGAGCAACACTGGGGAGATTACTATACCAGATCTCAAAGTATACTACAGAGCTATAGTCATAAAAACAGCATGGTACTGCTGCAAAAACAAACACATAGATCAATGGAATATCATTGAAGACCCAAGCCCGAGTACACACTTTCAGCCATCTGATATTTGACAAAGGTGCCAAGAACACACAATGGAGGAAAGACAGCATCTTCAACAAATGGTGCTGGCAAAATTGGATCTCCACCTGTAGAAGAATGAAACTAGATCCTTATCTTTCACCTTGCACAAAAGTCAACTCCAAATGGATCAAAGACCTCAATGTGAAACTGGAAAGCCTGAAAGTATTAGAAGAAAATATTGGCATTAACTTACAGGATATAGGTGTAAGAAAGGGTTTTCTAAATCAGGCAGAAGTTGCTCAGGAATTAAGGTCAGCAATCAATAAGTGGGACCTCATTAAAATAAAAAGCTTCTGTACAGCAAAAGAAATAATCAAAAAAGTGAATACCCACAGAATGGGAAAAGTCTTCACCAGTGACACATCTGACAGAGGTTTAACATCCAGAATATATAAAGAACTCAAAAACCAAAGAATCAAGAAATCAAATGACCCAATTAAAAGATGGGCTAAAGGTCTAAACAGAGAGTTCTCAAAGGAAGAAATAAAGATGGCTAAGAAACATCTATTTATTTTTATTTTAGGTGTATGAATGTTTTGCCTGCACGTATGTAAATGTATTGTGTGTGCAGTGCCTGCAGAGGCCAGAAAAGGGCATCAGATCTCCTGGAACTTTAGTTATGGATAGCAGCCAGTTGGGTGCTGGAAACTGAGCCCTGGTCCTCTGCAAGAGCAGACATTAAGCACTCTTAACCACTGAGCCATCTCTCCAGCCCAAGCTCTACCTCCTGAAAGTATTCACCTTTTATTTTCGTTTAAATAGATTTACCTCACTCCACACTTTGATTTAAAGGATTTTTTCCAGCGTGTCTGATTTTTTGAAATAGAAATTTAAAAACTTTTAAGTTGTAATTCAAGTTACAAATTTTACAATCCTCTTAATACATACGTACGATCTCATAGCAGCACCATGGTCTGACATAAGTCCAATCAAGATCCCTCTCCTACTTAAATCCCTCCGATAGCCTTCCATCACAGTTGGGATGAAAACCCCTTCCTATCTTCTCTGACCTCACTTGTTCAGACTTTCATCCCTTTATTTACTGTACTGCAGATGGTCTTCCTTTGGTGCTAAAAATAATAGTCCTCTTTCCACCTTACATTCTTTTCTGCTGTTCCCCAAGAACCATAAAAGAACTGGCTCCCTCTTCATCATTCTCAACTCCGATGCCACCTTTCAGAGGGCCCTTCCCCAGCACCTTCTGAAGTATCCCTCTCCTCCTGCCAAGTTTCTTCCTAGCATTCTTCTTGGTTCTTATTATCATGTAAATTCCTTTTTATTTATTTTCTTATTGATAGTCTTCCCCTTAACTACACTGTCTGACAATTACTATAACCTGCCCCTAGAAATCAGCATTTAGCAGGTACTTAATAAATATTTGTTGAAGGAATAAATTAATGCATTTGCTAATGTCTTGAGTTTTTGATGGAAATCCTTACCTCTTTCTGCCCTCATTTCTATACATCCTTCCTAGGCAATGTTGCCCACTTCTGTGGTTTATTGTACCATTTTCATTATTCCCCTCTAGACCAGATCTTTGTTTCTGAGATGATCGGAAGCTGTATTTAACCTTTCTTTCTCCCTTATTATTGCTCAGTTAATTGGAATTTCTATAGTCAAAGACACTCTTAATCTTTGAATGTTAAGAGTCAAAGACACATGTGTCCATGTAATAAAATACTGACACATTTTAACATTATTTTAAGAGATTTATAGTTGCCCATTCCAAATCCATGACTTTAAACGTAGGTGAAGAATTTGAAGACCAAGGTAATGATTACCAAAAGTCAGGGATAGCTTGTGATACATCTCAGACTTCCCAAGGTACATTTTGCTTCCTACATTCCTGTGGCTTTTAATATATTCATAAAATTAAATATTTTTGAATTTTTGTGATTTTCGTGCAATATAATTTGATGCTATTTAGATTCCCCTCCCCATCTGCAACTCCCCTTATTGCCCCAACCCAATTTAATGTGACATAGTTTATATATAATAAGGCCTATAGAGTTTAATTTGTGTCTCCAAATGTCCTTTAAGGTGGGTCCGTCCACTGGAGCCTGGTTAACCTACCATGAAAGAGACTGTCTCTGGCCCTCCCAGCAGCCATCTGTTGCCACAATTCCCTTAAGTGTGGTTGGAGCTTCTTACCCATTTCTTCATTTCCTCATGTCTATGCTGGGATTTTATTTATTTATTTATTTTGATTTGAGTTTGCATGGGGCTTGTACATGCTGTCATGATATGATTGCTGTGAGTTCATATAAGTAACTAACCAGCTATCTGGAAAATTCTATTTCCTTGTGGTCATCTACCATCTCTGGCTCTTACAATCTTTCTACCCCCTCTTCCACAATGACCCTGAACTTTGGGAGGCAGAAGTTTGATATAGGTGTCCTATTCAGGGATAAGTATGCTGCAGCCTCTTGTTCTCTGCATGTTGACCAGTTGTGGGTTTCTGTGTTGATCGCCATCTGTTGCATAAGGAAACTTCTCTGGTGAGAGTTGAGACATGCATTAATTCTGCCAAGATGAGGTGTGTACAGATCTAGGGATAGGATCCCTGTGACCTGAAGAAGCCTGAGAGCTAGGATGGTGGGGTGCTAGAGAGCCTCAGGGACCTAGTTCAACCCACTAGACTGGGGCTGGAAAGGATCTCAGAGACCCAGGCTGGGCTGAAAGTTGAGAGATGGTGGGGATTGGCTTACCCTGCCAAGATGAGGTGCGTGCAGATCTGGGATGGGATAGGATCCCTCATTTCCAGTTTTTGGATAGTGTGCTTTTTGCTATAAATAAAATGCTTTGGATTATATTTAGGTAAATATGCTCTGATAATTATGAGCAAAATTACTTTTGTTTTTATTCTTTTCTCTGTCGAAAAATAAGAAGAGTGGAAGAGTATGGCTCTAGATCCGCTCTACAGCTCTCTGAAAGTACCAGCTGCTAGCAAATGGTAATTTCTTTCATAAAGGAGAGTATTAAAAAGCACTGTGGGGCTGTCATAGTTCCATGGCAGAGCAGCAACCTAACATGCACAATACCCTGGGTTTTCCTCTCCACACAGAAAGAAGCAAAAAAGAATGTAATTTGGTTCCCTAGTTGAAATAAAAAACTAAAAATGTTAAGAATGCTAATAATTTTATGATTGGCATATACAGTAATTTTATGCTAACTAAAATTAAGGAAATTTTTGAGCAAAATTTCAAAAGAATATTTTAAAAGAAGATAGCCATACTTTGATAGATATGATTTTTAAAATATTTTTATTACATAAGTGAACTAATTATTAAGATGTCATGTAATTTTAAGCTCTTACATGTAGTTTAAATTATTAGTCACAGTCTCAAACAAACCCACCCACCCACCAACAAACCACAAATAAACAGAACAAATTGAAAGTAATCATTTTTCTTTGACTCCCCTCAGAGAACTAAGGTCACAGGGCAAGTGGTCACCCTCAGACCTGGCATACAGGAAAATTCAATGTAATAGCTGAGGTCTGCTTTCTGGAGATAAGACCTTCAATATTAATTTTCAGAAATCATTGAGGGATTAGTGAGCAGTAACACCTCATGTGGCATGGGTTTAGCCTTATAGAAGATGTGCTGGCTACTTTTCTTGTTGTTGTGAATAAATTCCCAAGAGGCAGCAGGTAAGAGAGGAAGGATTTATTTTGCATCATGGTTTGAGGGTATGATCATAGCATTGAAGTCATGCCAAATAATCATCTGGATAGACTACTATCTCTTGTCATTAGGGTATTTAAAATGAAGACATTAATGAAGGAACACTATACACATGAGAATAGCAGTTGTTGGTGAAGATAGAGCGCGTACTGGATAGCTTTAGTGTCAACTTGACACACCTGGGTTAAGGAAGCCTCAATTGGGGAATTTCCTCCATAGGACTGGCCTGTGGCCATGTCTGTGGGGCATCTTGATTGTTGAGTGAAGTGGGAGGGCCCAGCCCACTGTGGGTGGTGCCACCCCTGGGCAGGTGGGCCTGTGTTGCATAAGAAAGCAGGCTGAGTAGGGGCCAGGGGAGGAAGCCAGTAAGCAGCGTTCCTCCATGGACTGTGCTCCAGCTCCTGCTTCCAGGTTCCTGCCCTGAGTCCCTACTTTGGGCTCTCTCAGTGATGAACTGTGACCTGGGATTTCTTAAGACAAGCAAAATAAACCCTTTCCTTTCCAAGTTGGTATTGGTCAGAGTGTGTTGTCACAACCACGGAGAAACAAACTAGGATGTAGCACAAAAAGAACTCTCATTCATCATTGATAAAAATGAAAAATGGTACAACTACTATTCAAAATTTAACATTTTGAAATGAAACTATGATACCATGAAATACAGCAACTGTGTTCCTAGGTATTTACCCATCTGCTTTAAAGTCATATTCACACAAACTCCTGAATGCAAATCTTTAGAACAGTTTTATTCATAATTGCCCAATGCCCTCCAATCTGTGAATAGATAAATGAATTATAGTGGACTCAATTCACAGAGTGGGACATTGTTCAGTAATGGAAAAATAGCCTTATCAAACCATAAACAAATCTTGGAATGAATGTTAAATATACATTTCTAAGTGAAAGAAGGCTAGTCTTAAAACCCGATATTCTATATAATTCTAATAATTTAACATTCTGGGAAGGATATAATTGTGCTGGTGAAAATCTGATATTAGGGTTTTGGAGAAAGGGCAGTTTGGCTAATAGTACAGAGGATTTCTTAAGACAAGCTAACTAGTCTCTGTTATTGTAATTCTAGATATGTAGCATTGGACATATGTTGTAACCTATTGAACATCATAACATGAAGCTTGAACCTTACTATATGCAAATTTTAAAAACTCCTAGGAGAGCCTCACTTCCTGAGCTGCACAGCCTCTGGTGTCGTGGTGCCAGCACCTTTCCTAGGTAAGTACAGCATGCCCACTGCACCTTGGCTCCCCCAACCTCTTTCACCCTCCCAGCTCCCCCGCCGCATCTCTCCTCCTCGCCTGGGTACAGGCCTGTGGCTCGAATTCTCTCAGGGTCTCCTGCATGATCAAACAAACCACATAATATATTTTATGTGAGTTTATTAACTTACAAAGGAATGAGTACCCAGTACCTAGAGCCCAACTCAGAGACTGCCTTATCAGACCATGCCACTCCCATGGCCCGGCTAGCATTCACTCATGGTTCTGGGCCAGCAAACTCACCCAAGGTCCACAGGCAGTCAGTCCATTCTGTCTTTGAGTTGCCACTGGCTGCTAGTTTCCTACACCATCACGTTCTACTGGCGGCTCCTGGCTTCCATCCCAAGATGGCTCCTGGCTTTCCTTCCTAGTTCCCACTCCGTCTCAGGCCCCACCCATTGGAGGGACAAGCCAATCGGGAGACAAGGCCCATTTCTTCTCTTGGCACCCCAGACACTGGGGCTAACCTCTCAGCCCAGAGCCACCACTGTTTCCTCATCTTCTGTGTCTGGATCAACCCAGTTCCTCCTTGTGGTCCCCAGGAACCCTCTAGGCCTGGTCCTGCTCTCACCTACTTTGCTTCCTGGGCTGGATAGCACCTTTCCTGGATAAGTCCAACCTACCCACTGTGCCTTTATTCCCCCAGCCTCTTTCACCCTTCCAGTTCCCCCACTGTGGCTCTCCAGTAGTCCCCAGGAGCTCTCAAGGCTTCTTTCTGCCCCCACCTCACTTTGGATCCTTGGGTGGCACAGCCACCAGCTTCCTGAGACAAGCATCTTTCCTGAGCCCTACTCTCATGCTAACCAGGCCCCCAAATCCGGAGGACAGCATCTTTACTGGAGGGACCCAGACCTTAGGAGAAAGCCTGAGAGCATCTGAGCCTCATCTCACTTGGGCCTCTCTGGCAACTCCTGAAGAAAAAAGCAATTAGACCACTCCAATATAAAAATCAAAAGAGAGAACTTGAAGCCTAGACCAACTAGCTTTTCATGCTAAACAAGTAAATCACAAAGGCACATAAAGTTTATAAAAAGAAGCAGATCTAAACTCAACAAAGGAAAGCTTGAGTCTCACACAAGAATCAGAAACTATGAAAGAAATTCACAAGTCGAAGTCACAGAGAAAAAAAAAAAAACATGAAAAACAAAAATATCCTCACCAAGTACCAATAGTCCTCTAGAGGAATGCAATGAGAACTCTCTAGAGATAACACATGACATGGAACTCAAAAGAACAATCATAAACATGATAAAAAGAATTCAGTGAATTTAAAGAACACAGAAGGAAAGAAGTCAAAGAACTGAAGGAAGATAAGGATAGACTTCTGAATGAATTCAGAAAAGAGTTAGAAATATTGAAGAATATTCAGGCTGAAATGAAGAAGGAAATGAAACACTCAGTAAGCCAATTAGAAATGACAGGAGAAAGTCTCACCAATAGGATGAATGAAATGGAAAACAGAATATCAAGACTGGAAGATAAAGTAGATGAATTAGGCCACTCAAACAAAGATTAGGAAAAATTTAAGAAAACACAAGAATGGAATATGCAAGAATTGTGTGACACCATAAAAAAAACCAAACTTACAAATCATAGGCATACAGGATGGAGAAGAATCTCAAGGTAATGGTATGGACATATCTTCAACAGGATTGTAGAAGAAATTTTCCCAAAATTAAAAAAAAAAAATGCCCATACAAATACAAGAAACCTATAAAACACCAAATAAACAGGACCGAAAAAGAAACTCTCCATGGCACATCATAGTAAAAACACTAAACATTCAGAACAAAAAGACAATACTGAAAGCTGCAAAAGAAAAACAAGTCACATACAAAGGAAAATGCATCAGGATTACAGCTGACTTTTCAGTGAAAACTATGAAAGCCAGAAGAGCCTGGACCAATGTATTCCCAGTTCTAAATGACCACAGACGCCAACCCAGATTACTTTACCCAGCCAAAATGTCTATTATAGTCAAAGGGGAAAGAAAAATCTTCTATGACATAAACAGGCTGAAAGAATTCATGTCCACAAAACCAGCCCTTCAGAGAGTTCTTGAAACAATACAAAGAGCTGAAGAAAAGAACGACTATACACAAGGGTGTTGGGGACCCCTGCTGTCTAAGGTAGCAGTCTCTACATGTCCAGGTAGCCGCAAGCCAGCTCGGCGATCATATGCAGAGGCTCCCTTTCTCAGCTGGTCGCCTTCCTACTCTCTTCCTGACTCACCTTTTGAAGTGCCCATCACAGATACATATCCTCTGGCATGAAACTGCCAGGTTTTCCTGTGTGATAATTAGGCACTGTCTGACAGCCTGGCAGAAGCCCACCCCCACATGTAAATGGGGTATCCCCACACTATAAAATATCCTGGTTTCCCCTAATTAATCGGAGCTGAATCACTAAGACCTGGAGCTGAGCTGAGTCACTGAATAAAGGAGCTGCATCAGGAGCTGAGCTGTACCAGTCTCTTATTCAGTCTCTCCGCAGGGGGCTGTCCCTTCGTGAACAGCGACTCGCGAAGACCCTGCTTTCGTGGTTCCTGCACCTCCCCTCGTGACCTGGCAGCCAACGGATCTCGAACCTAGAGGGAGTGCCCGGTAGATTGGAATGGAACTCGCCTGGAAACGCAGAGACCAGTAGAGTCGCCAGCATCCAGTAGTCGCAGAGACCTTCAGCAACGCGGGGCGCGGGACCCGCTCCAGCAGCGCATGAGAGACAGGCACCAGCCAGCAGCTGGCGCTCTGCAAAACCCGCCTGCCCATACAAGGGAAAGAAATTCAATGAAGGTATAACTGTGGAAATGAACAGCTATATCAAGAATGTGAACAGAAATAAAAATGACAGAATTCAATACACATCTTTCATTAATAACTTTAAATATCAATGGACTGAACTCCCCAGTCAAAAGATAAAGATTAGTAGAGTGGATTAAGAAACAAACCCATCTTTTTGTTGTCTCCAAGAAACTCATCTCACTTTCAAGGACAAGTACTACCTTAGGTGAAAGGATGGAAAAAAAATATACCAAGCAATTTGTACTAAGAAAAAAGCAGGCGTTGCAATTCTAATATCTGATAAAATAGACTTTGAAACTAAACAGAAGAGACAAAGAGGCCACTTCATTCTGATCAAAGGAACAATAAACCAAGAAGATATTACAATCATGAACATATATTCATCAAACGCTGGTGTACCCAACTTCATAAACAGTACTACAGGACTTTAAGACCCAGATTAATCCCAACTCATTAATAGTAGGGGACTTCAATACCCCATTGTCGCCATTAGATAGGTCAACAGGACAGAGAATTAACAGAGAGACATCTGAATTAAACAATACCATATATCAAATGGACCTAACAGAAATCTACTGAATATTCCACCCAAGCACCAAATAATATACTTTCTATGCAGCACCCCATGGAACCTTCTCCAAAATCAACCATATACTGGGGGACAAAACAAACCTCAACAAATACAAAAAGATTGAAATAATTCCATGCATTCTATCAGACCACAATGCAATAAAGTTTAAAATCAACACTGGAAGAAACCCCAGTAACCACATGAACACAAGGAGATTAAACAACACACTCTTGAAAGCTGAATGGGTCAAAGGAGAAATTAATAAAGAAATAAAAGTATTCCTGGAACTAAATGAAAAGGACAATACAACACAACAAAACCTCTGGGACATGTTGAAAGCCGTTCTTAGAGGGAAGTTTATAGCTCTAAGTGCCTACATCAAAAAATCGGAAAGAACACAAATAAATGACTTAACA
>NW_008332402.1:212933-218900 GCF_000622305.1 Nannospalax galili
AATATGTACAATTTGATACATATTGATGCAGAAGAAAAATATAGTTTTATAAAATGATATAAAAGATATTATATGTTGATGTAACTATATCAAACCTATATTAAGAGCCAATTCAATATCAAGATGAGAAGACAGTATTTTCACTCATAAGAACAGGTAGGAAAGAAATTTAGCATGTGGCAAAACCTAGTTTTACTCAAAATTGAGGATTTGGATTCTATTTTCCTATGGAATTAGGAAGTTAGAATTGAACCCAGAATCTATGGCATGCTAGTCAAGGTCTCTACCACTGAGCTGTATTCCAAGCATTTTTTAAATGTTCTTTTGAGACAGAGTCTTACCAAGCTGAGCAGGCTGGACTTAACTTCATTCCAGTCCAGGGAGGCCTTGTATCCATAACCCTCCTGCCTCAGCCTCCTGAGAAGGTGGAATCACAGGCCTGCACCATGAACTGGCTTGAGGAATTGACTTCTAGAGCAGTATTTGCATACTATTTGCATACCATTTTGTATCTGTTTAAATACTACCAATCACTAATTACTGTAAAGCACTGTGGCAGTGGGCTGTGCTGAAGGTACATGTATATGATGTGCAGCATTAGAAATTTCTGGAGTCCTTTAGGAGGGTAGACTCACAAAACTGACATGGAAAACCCCAAAAGACCAGCACTGTTCTCTGTCTTCATGAGCTCCAGTTCTGGGACTCTATCTATGGTAGTAAGGTCTGGACCGGGCTCCAGGAATCATGGAAGACAAGGGGCAGGAATGTTAGGGATATGCTTGCTCTTGTGCTGCTGCTGCGTGTGCATGTGTGTGAATGCACATGTGTATGCATCTATTTTAATTTGGGTTTCAGTTAAGATTTAGTTAAGCCAAGGGTTTAGAAGAAATGAAAATGTAGTTGAAGTTATTGCTTTAATGTATCCCCAAAGAAGAAAATGTAAACTACATTCCAATATTAAAAATAACTCAGTTTAAAGAGTAGAAAATAAGATACAGCCCCAAAAGCGAAAAAAGAAAAAAAAAGGCTAAGAGCAAGAGCTTCACAAAGCAACAACACATAACTATTTCATGACACAGCAAGGCAAGTAGGGCCTATTTAGGTACAAAAGAATATTAAATAAAATGAAGAGAAAATAGGATACAAAACAGAACATTTGCATGATACAATGGCATAAAAATGTACTTACGGATGGACAGTGACAGAATTTGGAGGATAATTTAGAGATATATAAATAGAACTTAATGCTCTTTGTTTCTTTTTTCTATAAAATGGGTAAGTGTGAAATTGGAAAATATTCTGTACATGTCTAGGAGAGCATGCATTACTTGGATCAAACTTGTAAGGATGGATGATTCAATTAAATGATCATAACTTATGGATAAGGGCAAATATACCTGTTTTTGGAAAATCCTGTGAAATTAATAAAAGCCTCTGAACCTGTTTGTTGAATTAGCCAGGCGTTGTAGACTGGATGCCTAGAATTCGTGAGTGAATGTCTGTTAATCAGACGCCTAAGGAACAAAGTGATGCATGCTCTTCCTGTGGGAGTGCTTCAGCACTTCAAAGTAGATGTGCAAACACACACAGATGTACGCACAGCTGGAGAGCACTCTTACTTTTCTTTCCCTTCCCGATGATGACATTTTAGTTCTCAGTCTTTGGAGGTTGTTGGGCTACAGGGTGCTCTTGAAGAGCTATGATTTTAAGGTCTCCAGAGGGGCACACATAGTGACAAGTTAATCTGACATCTAGAAATGATGAACATCACTGAAAGACTCTCAAGATAAAATATTGAAAGTTCTAGTAAGATAGCAGAATACTGATGATGGAGGGCGAAATTAAGTTCGGTCTTTATTTTTGCATATGTGTGTGTGCATGTAGGTATGTGGGTGCATGTACATGTGTGTGCTTATATATGGAGACCAGAGGCCATCAGGTACCATCCTCAGGAATGTCATCCACTTCCTTTAGACAAAGTATCTCCAGAACTCATCAATTAGGCTATACTTGCTAGTGAGTTCCAGAGAGCCTTTTGCCTACACCTTCTCAGCACGGGTTGTAAGCATGCACCATCATGCCCAGCCTTTTCTCATGAGTTCTGGGAATCAGATTTAGATCCTTATGCTTGTAAGGCAAGCACTCTACCTCCTAAGCCATGCCCTCTATCCTCTTTTAACTACAAGAGGCTAAAAGCTGCTAGAATACAGGATGACTTGGCAGATATCCAGGTATAATGGTTAGTTTTTTAAAAAATTTTTATATATTATTTTTATTTTATGTGTATGAGTGTATTGCCTGCATGTATGCATAAGTGCACCCATGTTGTGCAGTGCCCTTGGAGGACAGAAAAGGGTGTTGGATCCCCTGGAGCTGGAGTTCTAGACAGTTGTTAGCTGTCACGTGCATGTTGGGATTCAAACCCGGGTCCTCTGGAAGAGCAGACAATATTCTTAACCGCTGAGCCATCTCTTTAGTCCCATGGTTAGTTTTTAAAGAAAGCTTTTTTGATTGATTGACTTTTTTTTAAAACGTGTACGAGTGTTTTGCCTGCATGTATGTAAATGCGTCTATGTTGTGCAGTACCCGCAGAGGACAGAAGAGGGCATTGGATCCCCTGGAACTGGAATTAGGGACAGTTGTGGATGCTGAGATTCGAATCCGGTTCTTCTACAAGAACAGTCAGTTCTCTTAGCCACTGAGCATCTCTCTCCAGCCTCAGAATGGTTAGTTTTAATTGTCAACTTGTCACAACCTAGAATCACCTGAGAAGAGAATGTCAGTTAAGGAAATGTCTAGACCAGGTTGCCCTGTGGGCATGTCTATAGGGAGATGTTTTGATTTTTGGTTTGGGAGGAACCACCTGGATGTGGGCAACAGCATTTGTGGGCTAGGCCCTGAGCTGTATAAGAGTGAAGAAAGCTAGCTGAGCAGAAGCAGCAGGTGGTGGATGGGTACGTTCAGTTCTCTCTGCTCTTGACTGTGGATGTGATGTGATCAACTGTCTGAGGCTCGTGGCTCTGTGACTGCCCTTCAGTGATGGACTGTATTGTGAGCCATACAAATCTCTTCCTTCCCTTACTTGGTTTTGGTCAGGGTGTTTTGTAGGAATGACTTTTCTGGATGATTGACTTTGACCTAAACTTGCAACCAGAAAGGTTACTCTTTTTAATGTAAACAAGCTCACTGAGCCATGTGCTCTTGTGACCTGGGTATAGTAACTTAATCCCTCAGCACCACAAAACACATCAAAGCACTGGAGGTAGTGCACTCTCATTGGAAGCAGTGAGAATAATTGAGACGCCTGCTTGATACTGGTGTGTGAAATATTTCAGGCCTAGGGATCAAAGGGCAAGATTCTCTGATTAGATAAGAATGGATCCTAGATTCCACTTCCCAAATTGATGCTGGAAAGACTGCTTCAATAAAAGTATGTGTAAGTGTGTTTTGAGAACACAGTTCTGTGCAATATCTGAAGGACTGGTGGTTTTCAGAGTTCAGGTCCATTCTTAGCCTTAAAACTAAAAGCTCGGAGTCAGGCTGCTTATTTAAGTATAACTGTAATGTGGCTTAGGAACCTCACGGTGTTTTATCACAGCAACAGAAATGAAACTAGACATCAGGTTAGGAGATAAATATAGGCTCCATCCTGAAGAGAACCCAAGTCTTTATTAGGTAGGGTCTGTGGACTCCAGGCTGGGAAAGAAGAGGGAAGTGTTACTCATTTGCTTCCTCCCTAGCTCTGTGATACATGGTGAGTTACTGGGCTCCTATGTGCCTTGGATTTCCTATTTGCAGATGGTTGCATCTGCCTCACAGGGCTAGTCAGATTGAAATGAGGTTATACACACTAGGAAGACAGTAGGTCCTCAATCACTGTTGTTGGTTTTGGCAGAAATGAGGATTGTAGATTGAAGAATGTCTCTGGAGACTACGAAATACCATCATAAAACAGATCTCTCCAGATAATCTGGGTTACAGAAAGTTGCAGAGCCTGCTGCGTGGGTGATGCATTTCTTCTTTTTAGGGCATGCAAGAGGTTTGTGGAGAAAACAAAATTAACCACGTTGCAAGGGCATGCTAACTGAGAGGCAAAGTCTGGTTGCAGTCTTTGGTCACTGAGTGTTGCATTTGGAAGTTTATCATGGCTTGTTCACAGTTCTGATCCTAGTGAGCTGCTGTAAGAATGGACATTCAGCATGGGCATGTTATTATGTTTCTTAGGTTAATTAGGCTCCTCAGGTCAGTCCATGGTGCTGTTTTCCTGAAGCTTGGAAATCTACAAGTTTCTACACAGGGCATGAGGAAAATAGGGTCATCACAATTCCTCCTAGACTTGGAAAAGAAAGCAAAACAGAAAAGAGAAAGAAATATTCAAAGGCAAAGAAGTCTTTAAAAATCCTTGAAGAAGGAAATGAAATTTTGAGGATGTTGAGAGTTTGAATTTACTCTGAAGTTCTTGCCTGCATTTTGATCCTGGCCATTGGCAATTATACAGGCACAGGACTAGTCTAAGCCTTCACTAGATGCAACCATTATTTCCTCTTTTTCTTGTTAACATCTTTATTCAATGTCCTATCTGGCGATGTTAAGATCATCCTTAACCTGATTTCGACTGAACCACCCCCCCCATTTTCGTAATTCCCTTATTCTTCCCCCCAAGCCACATGCTTTGGCTAAACTTCAGAAAGATTGTTCCTTTTGGATCCATGGGCACAGTCTGATCCATGACTTTTTGCATTTTTTTCATTTCCAGGAATATGCTAACATCTTAAGACAAACATTCCTGCAGATGCTGCCCCATGGAGCCTTTTATACATCATCCTGACCTCTCCCCCAGGCTGAGGGAAGTAGTTCCGTTCCCGGAGCTTTCTAAAGCAGCAATTCAGTATTGGATAATAGCACCTGTGTGTGCTTCACTCCCAGCATTTCTGAACTCTTCCTCAGCATGCAGATAGATAATCTAGGGGTAAGGTTCAGACCTTATGTGAACAAATAAATGTCCCTTTAAATACCCAAATGATGCTATAGAAAGCGGTGCATAAAAATTAAGAGAAATGGACACAGTGTTAATGTTTTAGTTCACTTTTCCATTGTCATACAAAGCACTTGAGGTCCTCCAAGTCCCACATCTGAAATGTATGGTGTCTTTAGCAACAGGGTCTGTGGTGGTTTGAATGAGAATGTCCCGCATAAGCTCTAAGTATTTGGACATTGTCCCCAGTGGGTGGTGTTGTTTTGAGAGGTTTTAGGAGGTGCAGCCTTGCTGGAGGAAGCTGGTCATTGGGGGTGGGAATTGAGAGTTCTGAAGCCTTGCTAGTTGCTTTCTGCTTCCTGTGCCTGCTTGCAGATGTGAGCACTCAGCTTTCTGCTCTGGCCACCTCCTTCTGCAATGCTTCCTCTGTCATTATGGAATCTAACCCTTTAAATCATAAGCTCAAATAAATTCTTCCTTCTATAAGTTGCCTTGGTCATCATGTTTTATCACAGCCACAGAAAAGCAACTAACACAGAAGTTGGTACCAAGAGTGGGGTGTTGCTGTGAGGAACCTGACCATGTGGATTTTGGAAGAATGTGAAAGTTGGAAGTTTAGACTGGAAAAGCAGTTGAATGTTGTAAGCCCAAAGCCTGCTTAACTTATTGTAGCCAGGAACAAAGGGAGAAGGATAGAAGGAGCCAGGGTCTTAATATCCATTCCAAGAGCATACTCCCTGAGACTTAACTTTCTTCCATTAGATCCCAGTTCTTAGAATTTCTACCACCTTCAATTACCCCCTTCTCCCTCCCTCTATCCTTCCCTTCCCTTTTCTTTCTTTTAAAAAAGATTTCTTTAGGGGGCTGGAGAGATGGCTCAGCAGTTAAGAACACTGACTATTCTTGCAGAAGACCCAGGTTCGAATCCCAGCACCCAAATGGCAGCTAACAACTCTCTGTAACTCCAGTTCCAGGGGATCTGACAGCCTCTT
>NW_008332402.1:219066-237135 GCF_000622305.1 Nannospalax galili
CTCTTTCTTTCTTTCTTTCTTTCTTTCTTTCTTTCTTTCTTTCTTTCTTTTTCTTTCTTTCTTTCTCTCTCTATTTCCTTCCTTTCCTTTCTTTCTCCTCCCTCCCTCCTCCCTCTCTCCCTCTTTCCCTCACTTCCTTCCTTTCTTTCCCCTCCCTCCCTCCTTTCTTCCCTCCCTCCCTCCTTCCCTCCTTCCTTCTCTCCTTCTTTCCCTCCTTCTTTCCCTCCTTCTTTCCCTCCTTCCTTCCTGTAACAGTTAATTTTGACACACCCAGGAAGAGGGAACCTCAAGTGAAGAATTATCTCCACCAGGCTGGCCTGTAGCCATGTCTGCGGAGCATTTTCTAGATTGCTAATTGATGAAGGAAGGCCCAGCCCACTGTGTGTGGTACTAGCCTAAGCAACTGGATCTGGGCCATATAAGAAATGTAGCTAAACATGAATCTGAGAACAAGGCAGAAAGCAATGTTTCTCTATGGTTTCTCAATGGTGACTGTAACCTGTAGGATGAAATAAATCCTTTCCTCTCTCAAGTTGCTTTTGGTCTTGGTGTTTTTAGTGGAAAAAGAAAGCAAACTAGAACACTCCTTTTCTTTTTAATTTTCTTTCTGTTGGGAATAGGACCCAAGGCCTTGTACGTACCTAGAGCTCTATCACTGAGCCATATCTCCTGACCTTTCTTGACCAAACCTGTCCCCTTGACCCTGCCCTTTTTGACCCCTAGTCCTTGTTACTTGTCCTTTTAGAGGTACTATATCATCTACTGAGCATTCTGCATACGATGTCTTGTCTTCTTCTGCTACTAATTCTAGAAAGTTTCACAAGGGTAGAAATATTTTGTTCACTGATGTGTGCCAAATGTCTGTGTCTCCTTGGTACATAGTAGGAATGCTAAATATTCATGATACATAGTAGGAATACATAGTAGGAATGCTAAATATTCATGAGTTAAGCAAAGTGTGTGTGCCTGTCCTAGTTTGTTTCTTCATTGCTACGACAAAACACTCTGACCACTACCAACTTAGGGAGGAAAGGGTTTATTCAGCTTATATCTCCCAGGTCACAGTTCATCAGGGAGCCTAAGGTAGGAACTCAGGGCAGGAACCTGGAGGCAGGAGCTGAAGCACAGGCCATGGAGGAACACTGCTTACTGACTTGATCCCTGGCCCCTGCTCAGCCTGCTTTCTTATGCAACACAGGCCCACCTGCCCAGGGGTGGCACCACCCACAGTGGGCTGGCCCCTCCCATATCACTCAACAATCAAGAAGATGCCCCACAGACATGGCCACAGGTCAGTCCTATGGAGGCAATTCCCTAATTGAGGCTCCCTCAACCCAGGTGTGTCAAGTTGACACTAAAGTTATCCAGCACAGTGCCTATAGCATGTTAAACATTTCTAATTAGTTCTTAATCCTTTACCATTTAAACCACACAGTAACGCTCTTATGTAAATAATTTTATAGCCACATTTAAAATTAGGGAACTTAAATTTATATACATCAAAATGCTCAAGATCATAAAATTTAGTCAAGAGTAAAACATTAAGATGATCAACTGCAGATGCTATGTCTTAGCTACTCTCCTATCCTATGGTTTGTCTATTTTTTTTTTAATCAATGTTACATCTTTCCATAAGTTTTAAAAGCCAGAAAACTCTAAAAATTAGTAATAGAAAACAGCACTTTCCTTATTGATTTGTGGCTCCACTCCCAACTTCCCTTTCTTCAGAAGAAAATACTTCCAATTTTGTGAATGCTCTCCTTGTCTCTCTATTTCCTCATTTTTTCCCTTGTAGTGGCACACACTTTAATCCTAGCACTCAGGTGGGTCTTTGTGAGACTGAGGCCAGCCTGGTCTACATGGTGAGTTCTAGGACAGCTGGGGCTACAGGGAGACCTTTCTCAAAAAAGGTCCCCCCCACAAATTGTCTATTGATTTCCTATATTAGATGATGAGGTTTGTAACCTTTATCCCCCCCATCTCTCTCTCACATACAGAATGCCTCATTGTATTCTCTGACACCCTAATATAATTACTTTGGTTAGATCAGCAGACCTGTGTCTTAATGTGCTTTCTGTTTCTATAACACAAAGACTGGAGACTGGGTAACTTACAAAGAACAAATGTTGATTTTGGCTCATAGTTCTGAAGACTCAGAAATCCAGGAACATCACACAAGTAAGGGCCTTGTGTGGTTTTTACCATGGCACAAAAGCAGGAAGGGAACTGGACATGTGAGAGAGATGGGCTTTAAAAATGAGCTGTTCTCCTAGAACAGATCCACTTCTGGGAGAAAGGATTCTCTCTTCATGACTTGATCACCTCTTAAGAACCTACCAGCTCTCATTTCTGTTGCATTGGGAATTTAGTTTCTAACACACAAACTTCCGGGCAACACATTCAAACCATAGTATCAATGTTCATGTTACCACTTCTTGCTTGATTCACGGATGGACTATATAAAATTTTCTGTGCTCTCTGGGCTGTCTTCTTTTAAATCTACTGGCTCATAATTGTAATTATCACTGTTTAAACCTGAATGCCTTGGTTCGAACCACTGGTTCAGTGCCTTAGTTTCTTTTACTGTCACTCTGATAAAATACCCTGACAAAAGCAACTTAAGGGAGGAAGTGTTTGTTTTGTCTCACAGTCCAGCATAGCAGGGACATCAAGGCAGCAGGAGTTTGAAGCAGGTGGTCCCATCACATCTGCAGTCAGCAGAAGACAGCAGTGAGTATACACTTCACTTCTCTTTCTCCATGTATACAATCCAGGATTTTCTCCCCAGGAAATGCTGCTAACCATAGTGAACTGGCCTTTATCTCCATTAGTGCAATCAAGCTAATCCCCACAGGCATGCCCGGAGGCCTGTCTCCCAGGTGATTATAGATTCCATCAAGTGGACCATGAGCACTAACCATTACATCCAGTTTTCTAAAAATTTTTTGAGTCTTCAAATATTTGAAATGATCTGTAGTCTTCCTTGATTCTTGAATGGTAACTTGGCAACTTATAGAAATTTGAGTTGAAAGTAATTTTCCTTTATAATTTTGAAGGAATTGCTGTATCAGTTTCTCATTTCTATTTGCTTTTGTATTTTAAAGCTGTTTTATCCTCTGATTCCTCTGCATCTTCCTGTTGAGCAGGAACTCTCGCCTGGAGGCCCAAGTTCTACAATGAGAATGCCATAGAGGTAACCCAAGATACAAAATTTTTAAAAAAGAAATAAAAAATATGATTAAAGAATTCAGTGACTTTAAAGAACACACAAACTACTCAAAGAACTAAAAGAAGATAGGGATAAACTTCTGGCTGAATTCACAAAAGAGATGGAAACATTGAAGAATACGTGGGCTGAAATGAAGAGAGAAGCAAAACACTCAATAAGCCAATTTGAAATGACAGGAGAAGCTTCACCAACAGAATGAAGGAAATGGAAAAGAGACTATCCAGATTAGATAATAAAGCTGAAGAACTGGACTGCTCAAGCAGAAAACATGAAAACGTTTTAAAAGCAGGAATGGGGGACTGGAGAGATGGCTCAGGAGTTAAGAGCAGTGGCTGCTCTTGCAGAGGACCCAGGTTCAATTCCCAGCACCCTTATGGTAGCTAACAAATGTCTCTACCTCCAGTTCAAGGGGAATCCAACACCGGTGCACTTACACACATGCAGGCAATACATTCAAACATGTAAGATAAAAATAATTTAAAAAAAAATTTTAGGGGGCTGGGGAGATGGCTCGGTGGTTAAGAACACTGACTGTTCTTGCAGAAGACCGGGGTTCGAATCCCAGCAACCACATGGCAGCTAACAACTGTTCATAACTCCAGTTCCAGGGGATCTGGCATCCTCTTCTGTCCTCCGGGGGCATTGCATGACATGGGTGCACTTACCTACATGCAGACAATACACACATACACAAAAAATAAAAATAATAAAATATTTTTAAAAGGAGGAATGGAATATACAGGAAATGTGAAAAGACCAAATTTACACGTTATAGATATAGAAGGAAGAGATAATCTTATGTAAATTATATTATAACCACATCTTCAATAGGATTGTAGAAGAAAATTTCCCCAAATAAAGAAAACACATACCCATAAAAGTACAAGAAGCACGTAGAACACCAAATAGACAGGACCAGCAAAGAAACTCCCCATGGCACATCATAGTAAAAACACTAAATGTACAGAACAAAGAAAGAATACTGAAAGCTGCAAGAACAAAACAAGTCACATATAAAAGAAAATCCATTAGAATTTCAATACAAACTATGAAAGCCAGAAGAGTCTGGACCAAAGTATTCCCAGTTCTAAATGACCATAGATGCCAATCCAGAACACTTTACCCAGCAAAACTCTCTATTATAGTTGAAGGGTAAAAAAGAGTCTTCCATGACATGGAAAGACTTAAAGAATTCTTTCCCACCAAACCAGCCCTTCGGAGAATCCTCAAAGCAATATAAAGGATTGAAGAAAGGAACATTTATACCCAAAAGGCAACAGAAAGAAACTAAATGAAGGTATAATTGTGGAACACAAAATTAGACCCAGAATGCAAATGGAAATTAAAATGACAGTAACCAATACCCATCTTTCAATAACTTTAAATATCAATGACCTGAACTTCCCAGTCAAATGCCAGAGTCTAGTTGAATGGATTAAGAAACAAAATCCATATTTTTGTTGTCTGCAAGAAACTAATCTCACCTTCAAACATAAGCACTATCTTAAGGTAAAGGATAGAAAAAACATTCCAAGCAAATGGCACCAAGAAACAATCATGAGCTACAATTCTAATATTTGACAGGTTAGACTTCAAACTAAAACTAATCAGAAGAGATAAAGTGGGCTACTTCATTCTGATCAAAGGAACAATAGACCAAGAAAGTATTAGAATCAAGAACATATGTGCATCAAACTCTGGTGCGCCCGATTTCATAAAAACAGTACTAGAAGACTCTAAGACATAGATTAACTCCAACTCAGCAATAGTAGAAGACTTCAATACCCCACTCTTTCTCCAACAGACAGGTCACCTGGACAAAGAATAAACAGAGAGACGTCTGAATTAAATGATAACATACATCAAATGGACCTAATAGAAATCTACCCAATATTCCACCCAAACACCAAAGACTACACTTTCTATTCAGAGATCCATGAAAGTTTCTCTAAAATTGACCACATAGTGGGGCACAAAACAAACCTCAACAAATACAAAAAATTGAAATAATTCCATGCATTCTGTCAGACTACCATTCAGTAAAGCTTAAAATCAACACCAAAAAAAGCTCCAGTAACTACATGAACTCATGGAGATTAAACAACACACTCGTGAATGATGAATGTGCCAAAGAAGAAATTAAGAAAGAAATAAAAATATTCCTAAAACTAAATGAAAAGGGTAATAAAACACAATAAAATATATGGCACATTTTAAAAGCAATCCTAAGAGGGAAGTTTATAGCCCTAAATGTCTATATTACATAAATCATAAAAAGCATAAAAAATGATAACATGGCAACCCAAGACTCTGGGAAGGGAAGAATAAATGACATACCTGATTTTGGTGTCATAGTGGTATTGGCTTCATAGAATGAGTTTGCGAAGTCATCCTCTGTTTCTACCTCTTTGAATAAAGTAAGCAGTATTGGATGTAGATCTTCAGTAGTATTGGATACAGACCCAGCAGATGAGAAGAAATAACAAAAATCAAAGCAGAAATTAATGAAATAGAAACAAAGAAAACAATACAAAGAATCAATGAATCTAAGATAAAGAAGATCTATATCCAATATTACATAATTTATTCAAAAAGATAGAAACAAGGAGAACTCCCAAACTTGTTCTATGAAGCCAGCATCACTCTAAAACCAAAGCCAGGTAAAGGCACACCAATAAAGGAAACTATAGACCCATATCCTTAATGAACATCGATACAAAAATTCTCAACAAGATGCTTGCAAACTGCATACAGACACACATCAAAAAGATCATCCACCATGATCAAGTTGGCTTTATTCCAGAGATGCAGGGATGGTTCAATATACATAAGTCAATAAATGTTGTAAATCATATAAATGGACTCAAAGACAAAAATCACATGGTCCTCTGAATAGATGCAGAAAAAGCCTTTTACAAAATCCAACATGCATTTATGTTAAAAGTCCTAGAGGGAATTGGAGTGGAGAGATCATACCTCAACATAATTAAAGCTATATACAACAAACCCACAGCCAACATCATTCTAAATGGAGAAAAACTGGAAGCATTTCCATTAAAATCAGGAACCAGATAAGGATGTCCACTATCTCCACTCCTTTTCAAGAAAAGATCCTTATCTTTCACCTTGCTTAAAAGTCAACTTCAATGGAGTTGCTCAATGTGAAACCTGAAACTCTGAAACTATTAGAAGAAAACAAAAATAGTACCCTAGAGGATACAGGTGTAGGAAAGGACTTTCTAAATCAGACATCAGTTGCTCAGGAATTAAGGTCAATAATCAACAAGTTGAACTTCATTAAATTAAAAAGCTTCTGTACAGCAAAAGAAAAAAAACCAAAGAAGGGACAAAAAAACCCACAAAGTGGGAGATAATCTTCACCAGCAACACATCTGACAGAGCTTTAATACCTAGAATACACAAAGAACTCAAACTCAGAAAACAAAGGATCAAGACAACAAATGACCCAATTAAAAGATGAGCTATGGATCTGAACACAGAGTTCTCAAAAGAACAAATAAAGGTGGCTAAGAAACGCCTTTAAAAGTAACCCTTAGTAATTAGGGAAATGCAAATTAAAACCACTTTAAGATTTCATCTTACCCCAGTCAACTGGCTAAAATCAAGGGAACAAATGATACCAAATGCTGGAGAGGATGTGGGGAAAAGCTCATTCATGGCTAGTGGGATTGCAAACTCATGCAAGCACTGTGGAAATCAGTGTGGAGACTTGTTAGAACACTAAACATGAACCTAGCATATGATCTGGTTATACAACTCCTTGGCATATACACAAAGAACTCATCCTGTTGCAAAGATGCTTGTACATTCATGTTTGTTGCTGCTCTTTTCACAGTGGCTAAGAAATGGAAGCAAACTCAGTGTCCCTCAACTGATGAGTGGATAATGAATAGGTGGTACCTTTATATGTGAGTATATATACTGATGTTAACTTCAGGAGCCGGGAAAATGAAAGAGAACCAGGGAGGTAAAGGGAAAGAAGGATCCTGAGAGAGAGGAACAGTAGGAGACAGGTGCTACCAAGGGGGAATAGGTAAAATTGGGGTATTCAAATGGGAGGGAAGGAGAGAGGGTTATACAAGGAACCAAGGGGGTAAAGAGGAAGAAGGAGCTCAGCAGAGGGGGGAGGAGACAGGTATTTTCAAGGGTGAAATGGGGAAAATGGGGGTACTTTAACTGGGGAGGGAGGGTGAAGGGTTAGATAGGGAGAGAGAGAAGGGAAGTAAATAATAGTTGGTGTGAAAAACCAGAGGAAAATGCATTAGTTCAAAAGCCTACTGAAAAATTACACATACATCTCTATATAACAAGAGACAGTGCTAGACAGGAGAAACCTCCCTTCAAGTTGTTGGCCAGAGTAGTCCAAGAGACTCACAAAATTACACAGGCTATTGCCACAGCCTTTGATTGCCTCCCAGAACTTAAAGGTAAGACCCCATTGATGAAGACAGGAGCTACTACAGATATGGGACTTGAAGCAATGGAGCTGGACCTGGAAGCCTCCTCCCTGAAGACTAGCTCTCATAGTTTTGGAGGACACTATACCAGCTGTTAAGAGAGAATATCAGTTGATGGTCCAACCACAGCTTTAAGGCCTAATAACTACAACAATGACCAGCACAGTATACTACATTGGAATAGTAGTAGTACTTTTATCTTGGGGGTAATCAACAGCTACCTAACTAGACTTAAAGTCCACTCGGTGGGAGGAACTCATGTGTGGTACTCTAAATGTAGCCATATACACATAACTGGAGAGGTCATAGATCTTAGAGAAAACCCTAAATCAGTCACATCCCTAGACAAATGTAATTTCTTACTATATGCTAAATGTCAATCCTTATATTTACAGACAAGTATGCCAGTCACCACTCATCAAAGAAGCCTCTTTTGCAAAAGACAGAGACTACTACAGAGTTCCACAACATAGAGAAAAAAAGTGTTTGTGAAATGCCCAACCATAAGTGACACCTCTACAAAAGAACCTCTACACCTAAGGCTCACAAACACAGTGGAATAAGAGGTAGAGAGAATACTAATGCATGTCACCTCTCATCAATGAACATGAAAGGCCACAAATGGTCAAAGTGTAGAGAATAAGAGTCTGCAGAGTACGGGGTCTTGGACAGGACTCCTATGTTAAACTCCACCCACCCAGGGCTTGGGGACCACTGTGGAAGAAGGGCAGAAAGATTGTAAGAGCCAGACAAGGTAAATGACCATATGGAAATAGTCTTACAGGCTCCTGGGACCTTGCTCATGGGAATCTACAGCAATTGTGTCAGCATGCACAAGACCCATGCAAACACAAGCAGAAAAAACCCAGCATAGAACTGGGGATATGGGCAGCAGGCCCCAATGTTAGCTGAAAAACCATTGGCAGCTGATTACTGCCAATAGAGTGAAGGAGAACTGATCTTCATAGTGGGTGAGACTCTAGATAGACCGACTAGACCCCAGTGGATGAACTCGCACTGAGGGACATCTGGGTACACAAACTTAACTTGATAGGCCTTAACATAAAGACATAATACATGGAATTCGATGAGGGGCAGCTTATGGGAGGGTGCAGATTGGGGAGGGGTTATAAAGATGATTAAGATGTTTTGTATGAAATATACAAAAATAGATAAAGGCAGAGGAGATATACCAGACTTACATGCTTAGTAGGTCTAGGAAAAAGATTACCTAGGATTTAAGCTTACTGAAGATATTCATCTGAGTTTTCTAGATTAAGTTCACAGCAGATTGAGGCCCTAGAGAGGAGTTCGAGGTGGAAATGATAGCAGACAGCCCCAACTTTAAACAGGATCCTGGTGGATCAGTAGTAGGTTAAATTCTCTTCAAGGCATGCCATTAAGATCTTGACTGAAACTCCTCCATCTTTAGAGGCATGGATGAAATGTCCTCTACTGCTAACTCAAGGAAACAGTCAAGTCGATGTTGACATGTGTAATTGAGTTTTGTAAGCATCCAGTATCCTGATATTTGTGGTGCTGTAACTGCTCACTAGCAAATCATCTTGGATGTTCTCAGACGTGAAGACAGGCAGATGCTAGTTCCTAAGAGGGAAGCTCTCCACTGGGCCTCCTGCCAATGTGTGCCTGATGGAGCATGTCTCAGCCCTGGATTGCCGTCCCATGTCTAGCTCATATTTTTCTCCTTCCCTTTCAGAAATCCCCTGGGATTTGGATGCTTGCTTTCCTTCCCGGGTTCCTTTCCTCCCCAGACTGGCTGCCTGGTGACATGCTATACTCCTACATCCCTTTTCCCTTGCTGTCACCCAAACCTAAGCAACTCAGTGTCTTTATTGAAAGTGTTTATTGCTGATCCCTTCTTGTCTTGGGAATCAGCCTGCCCAGCCTATTTCTAACAAACTCCCTGGCTCATTTCTAGTTAGCAGATGAATGAGCAGCATGTGGATTCATGTTGACTAAATGAATGAAAGTGCTTGTGACATTAAAATGGCTACAGGTTCCTGAATATTTTCCCTAAAGGCTTCCTACCAAGTGACTGTTTCACCTTTCTATAAAGTCTCCTTGACGTGAGCCCTTAAATATTCCATTGTGTCTCTGGCCCATGCCTTCCTGTCCTTCCAGATTTGGTACTAACATGTTCTCTAATGCAGTGCTTCTCAGGCTTAAGAGTGAAAACTCATCTGGAGAGCTGCCAGAGTCACAGATAATGGGCGCCACATCAAGACAGTGTCACCCTTTTGGCCTGGGTGACACTGACGGGTTGGGCCACAGACTAAAACAAGACCAGATCTTCAGGAAGTTGGGCTTTCTGGTGGGTAGACTGGGCCTTCCTCACTCCCCTGGGATCAAAGTTCTAAGCTAATAGTGCAAGCCCAATTTCCTGCAGTCCAGGTGGCTCCAGTGGTCTGTTTGTGGTATGACTTTTATCTTCAACAGTACAACCAGATCTTTGATTTCATTAAGAAAAGGAAGGGAACCAGGTATGGTGCACACATTTAATCCCAGCACTTGGGAGGCAGAGACAGGCAGAGCTCTGTAAGATTAAGGCCAGCCTGGTCTACATAGCAAGTTCCAGGTCAGCTGGAGCTAACAAAGAGATCCTGTCTCAAAAAATAGGAAGTGGGGTAAAGTAGTAAGATGGCTTAATGGATAAAGGGGCTTGCTGCTTAGTCTTGGAGACCTGAGTTCAATCCCTGGAACCTATGTAAATGTGGATGGAGAGAACTAACGAAACAAAGTTGTCCTCTGACCCCCACGTATATACACAAGCACACACACACACACACACACACACACACACACACACACACATAAAAGAAAAGAAAAGGAAGGGGAGGAGAGGGGAAGGGAGCAAGGGACGAAGTGTAGCAAACTATTTGTTATGGGAAGATGCAGTGTGGCGTCAGTATGGCTTAACTTATTTCATGGACATGTTTAATGACTTACCCAATAGCAATCAGAACATGGACTTTATACTTCTCACTAAAATACAGCCTTGCTGCTCCAGTCCCACTTGTACTGTGCCTTGTGTTGGATCTCCCTAAAAGGTTCTTTTGGTTCTGAGAAATATCTCTAAGGAGAGCACTAACTGATAGGCCCTCAGCCTAATGAACAGCCTAAAGTTTCCTTATTTAGACCAAGAACTCTGCTTTCTTCCTAGCGTCTCCAGGACTCCCTCAGCTGCCTTCTACCCTATGAAAGTTTTCTGTTTCAAGTTTAAAAGAGCAATGTCAGAAATAGTTTATAGCCGAAAGGAGCTGTAGACTATTTCTGCTGATGGATGGCTGTGATTTTCTAATAGACTTAAGGAAAATCAGGAGACAGATCTAATGCAATATAGCACATTATATTTCTTTCTTGGAATTCTTCATTTCCTTTATATTGGATGACCTTTCAAGGATAAATATATATTTGTATATCAAATAATAACCATATATAATTGCTATTATTATTTTGATATGAGAGCTCAAAACTAAGAGATAATTGCAACTATTTAAGGCTGGTGTGAGTCACGGTTCATTTGGGGCTTGGCTGTCCCGACACAGTAAGCTTTGGGTTTTCAGTCTCCAGGTCTTGTGTGAGGGTTGTGTGTTGGAAGATTTTGTTTCAGTTCCTTTAACAGCCAGAAAGCCTGACTTTTTGATTCAGATAGGTGGATTAGCACTCTTCACAATGTTCAGATTCATCCTTTGCAGGGTGCTATTTGATCCTCTCACTCTTCCTCATGTTCAAACTGTTACCCCTAGCCCAGTTATCCAAGTCATGTATAAACTTCACAGAGCTCATCATGTCATAAATGACTTTCACACTCTGGAGGAGAAGATAGCGCTATGTTTCAGAAGATGAGGACCTGGTTTCTCCTAAGTTGTGCTGGTATTTAGCTCCAGGAATTTGCACAGGCCGCTTCTTTTACTGGTTACTAATCTTGTTTCCTATATGAGTTATATGAACTTAGTTTAGTTGAAAATATAAAATTCTATGAAACTAAAATTGCTATAAAGAAACTTAAATTTCATTTGGGACAAGTGATCCACCTGAACTCCGGCAATTTCCAGCTAAATGCTTAAAAGAATTTTAGTGTGTTGGCAGCTTGTCAACTCGTCAAACTAAAAACAAAAAGTACCCTTTAGGCAATTAACTGAAATATTTGGGTGTGCCCCTTAATTATTAAGTGTTTGAGAAGGGTAATGGAATGATGTACAAATTGATTCTTATATTTCTCACTTGAAAACATTGATCTTTAGCATGTGAAAACTTTGCCATTTGCCAGGTGTGAGAAAAAGATACCAGTTACCTTCAAGCAATTTCTTCAAATCAAAACTGAAGGCATCAGGGAGTCAGACCACAAGACAACTTGGTGACTCAGCAGTGCCTCCGGTCCCCGGAGTGCCCCTTCATCCTGAAGAGATTCTGCAGAGAAAGGCAAAAGAGCTCTGGGTATAGGGCAGGGAAGTTTGGGTGAGGCTAAGCAACTCAAGGAAACCACGTCTGGCATCTGTATGTCCATGATATCAGATAAGCGCTGAGTACTTTTCATTTTCCTAAGTCTTTCCAAACATGCTTATTAAATAAAAGTTCAGTATTAGAAGTGATGCTTCCAGGGTCTGCATGGACTGCAAGACAGATGGACTGTCTCTGATAGGGGGTGCAGAGAGTACCACTGTGAACTCCTCACATTTTGTTCCAAGGCATCTATCCTGATGGGGAACAGGGTGATTCAGCCCCACTGGAAAGCCATACAGTAGCTACATCAGTTAACGGCCAAGAAAGGTGTGTATACTCTCCAGTGGGCATCTCCATAAACTATATTCACAGTGTCTCATTTGGCTACAAGTGTCTAGAACAAGATACAGCAAAATCTTCTCTAGGAGCCTGGTCCAAGGTCAACAGGAAGCCGCCCCTAACATCTCTCAGAGGAGACAGAGGGCTGGGTTGGGGAGCAGTGGACTCTTGCAGAGTCCAGGAGGATACTCATCAATAAGGGTAGAATGATTTTAGGTATCAGGTTTTGTATGTGATACATGTATTGGGTTGGGACTTGTGGTTTTCTACCTGCCCCACTCACTGTCCTCTTGTTTCCTGGCTGCTGAGGCAATGTGACCAGTCAGCTTACACTCCTGTTACCATAATGTGTCTTCTCAAACTGTAAGCTGAAATTAACCTTTCTTGCCTTAAATTGCTTCTTGTCAGGGATCTGGTCACCGCAATGAGAAAGAAACTAATAAATATACTCGCCCATGTGTTAGGTAGATCTGGTAAGGTCCCACTATGAGGATATTTTTTAAAAGTTTTATGAAAATGTAATTCACATGTTGTACGCTTCAACCACTCAAAATATAAAATTCAACGATTTTTATTGCATTTACTACTGTACAAACATTGTCTTCTGAAGGTTGATAGTGTGAGTCCCTTGTATAGAGCTTGCAGGAGGTCTTGCATTCAAACATGTCAAAGACATATATATACATATATATATGTATATATATATGTATGTGTGTGTATACATATATATTTTTTAATGTGTATGAGTGTTTGCTTACATGTAAGCAAGTGCACCTTGTGCTGTAAGAAGAGGGAGTTGGATTTCCCTGGAACTGGAGTTACAGATGATTGTTAGCTGCCATGTGGGTCAAACCCAGATCTTCTGCAAGAGCAATCAGTGCTCTGCACAGCTGAGCCATCTCTCTCTCCCCTAGTTTTAAGATTGCTATCTCAGCATTATTCTTATTGTTACATAGGAAGGCTGCAGATTTTTGTGCAATGACTTCCCAACTTGCTGTTTTGATGAATCTGTATGTATTTTATTACTGAATAGGACTACTTCTCTTACTTACAGCATATTATATATAAACATATAGATAGAAAGATGATAGATAGATAGATAGATAGATAGATAGATAGATAGATAGATAGATAGATGATAGATATTTACTAAAGTGTACAGGCTCAGAAAATGGTATGGTACTTGTTTGGGTGGTACATGTACTAAGATTGGAACAATACAGTCAAAATCATCATGGTCATTTCTTTTTAACCTTTCTTTTGGGAGGAAAATACCACATGGAATAGAAGAGTTACATCAGATTCATCTGAATGTCATGGAACATCCAAATTGTTGGGTGTAGAAGGTTTGGAATTGTAGAAGAGAGTACCAGATTTTTTTTTTTTGAAGAATGAGATTTTTGAACTCTAAAATTAATTGCTTTAGAGAGAAAAAGTCTGCAGATTCATGTAAAATATGTTGTATTTGAAATACTTCTGTTAAACCTTACATAAAGTGTGATTTTGAAAAATTAGTTTTGTTGATTAGAGAATTTCGTACAATGCATTTTGATCCCTGTCTCCACCCCATCTTAATCCCCTCCTTATGCCCTCTATTATTATTTGTCTCTTTTTTAAGGCCTATCAAGTCTAATCTGTGTATCCCAAGTGCTCTTGCCTGTGGATCTATCCTTGAAGTCTGGCCAACCTACCAGACATCACACCAGTAAGGAAAGCTGATTCCTGGCATCTGTCAAATGCCAATAGACACTTATCTAGGGCTACAGCTTCCCAATCCCCCACCTCCCCCATTCATGCTGAGCCCCTGTCTGACTTGGGTTTCTGCAAGTCTCATGCATGTTTTGATAAGATCTTACAATCTGTTCTGCCCCGCCCCTTGCAATGATCTCTGCGCTTTGCAAGAAGAGGATGCAATAGTATCCCATTTAGGGTTGCATACTCTAAACCCTCTTATTTTGTGCACATTGACTAATTGTGGGTCTCTGCCATGTACTGTTAGAAGAAACCTTTGGTGAGAGTTGAGAGATGCTCTAATCTTTTGAGTATAACAATAAGTCATTATGAGTCAGTTTAATATTATATCTATTTAGCAGAATGATAGTAGTAGGTTATCCCCTATGGTCTGTGATCTCTCTATACTCTTGGTCTTGATAACAGTGTCAGGTATGGACTAAAACTTGTGAAGTGGGCCTTATATCCAATTAGAAAGTGGTTATTTACTCCCATAATATTCTTGCCACTGTTGTATCAGTGGAGTTCAATGGCCCTAATAGATACCACAGGCTAGCAAATGAAAAGCCCAGTGCCAGTGGACTCCTTCTTTTGGAGCTGTTCATCAGGGTGGTCCCCTAGATCCTCAAACAATGATTATTGCCATTGCACTTGGCTACCCACCAGAACTTGCTGGCAAGACCCTGCCACTGAAGACACTGCATACCTGGCTCACAGAACATACAAGGAAACATCAACTTGTACTTGAAGCGACACCTCTACTGACTGGTTTTCATAAAGTTAGAAGGCGCTGTATATGTTACTGGCAGAGAAAGGTAGTCATCAACTTTACCCAGCTGTGAACCTTGCGGAGCTAGAATACCAATTGATTTGGTAAAATATACCCACAAGTGTGATCTTGTTGTTGTTGTTAAACTTAATGAAGTTAAAGTATCCCCTTAATCAGCAAAGGACAACCTTTATTTATTACTTAGAACAATTCTTTAAATTATTGGTTGCATTGGGTAAGCAGGCTATTGCATAATATAGAGTCCTTAGTAGATATATGTGGGAAAAACTAATTTCTTTTCAAATAAAACTTACGTTGACTAAAGAAAAAGAAAGTATTATGGTTAATTAAGAGTTCTGTGAATCTCCCGGTTAATTTTTTTTCAGAAAAAATATAGTATATGTACCATTGAAATTTTGTACTTCCTTTGATGGACCATGCCACGAACATCCCCATGTAATTGTCATTGAACATATACGTTATGTAGCATGTAAGATATAGGTCTAAGATGTACAGGACCTATGGCTTGCTCTGAAAGACTGAACAACAGTGTGAAAACAAAACTGGAGTCTCTTGAGTCTCTTTATCATTTACTCTCTCCTCCTCCCCCTCCCCCTCCTTCTTCCTCTCTCCCTCTCCCCGGCTCTCTCTGGTAAAATGAAGGGGGGGAAAAAGCAGTTATCCGAACATTTTGGCTGTTTGGATTCTGTAAAGTCAGACTCACTTAGGGAAAAGGAATCTCAGTATGATTTATAAAAAAAAGAAATTTTAAAAAGGTCTTTGCATTGTCTGGGTGTGGGCTTTTTGAAATTGGTGTATCCTACTTCTGTTTCCTGAATTGATCTGCATTCTCAAGCACTAGGTGAATCTCAAGTTGAAGCTCCTCTTTCTTTCTACAATAGGCACTGAAGGAAAAGTGAGCCTGGGAATTTTGCCTCAGAAACATTATCGGTATGTTTGGAGACCCATTCAAATTAAGATGTGTTCAAGAATACAAATGCATAATTAAGTTAAATGAAAGCAACTTACTTAGTAGATTTCTAGCTAAAGGAATCACTGGCTTGAAAAAGTGCGCTACCAGGATGCTGATGAGACTTAACACAGAATGACCCTATATGTACGGCTTAGTATCAGAAGATACAAATGCTGGGAAATCACTATCTCAGGGGACCAAGCTCATCTGTATAAATCACAGCCTTCTTGGTTACACTGTTCATGGTATTATATGCTTGAGAGATAAATCATGCATTTGTTGTTAACAAGAGCAGCTGGACTCCTGTCTCTAGGGTCGGGGGTTAGCATACAGGAAACATTGTTAACAGAGGACTATCATTTCCTGCAGAGCCAAGAGTGGCCAACGTGGTGAATCTTCTTTCCTACTTATATTTGCTAAAATGCTGCTTTTTCAGGCATTTTGCAAGGAACTTCCATGAGGAATAGTGAATGGGGGTTATCCTGTAGCTTTGGGCCATAAGCCTTTGCATGTGACCATGCCCTATACATACATGCTTAGGGCTAACAAGATGCTGAATATGGGAGAGAAATGTGTGCTAGCTCAGAATAGACAGAAATGACAATGTGTTCTGGAATATACTATTCTTGATCTTGTTAGCTGCATTTTCTAAAAGACATTTTCATTATTAATAATACTTACAAGCTGACCGCCATTGTTGGGATGGAAAGTTTTTTAAGTTGAAGATTTAGCTATGTCGTATCTCTCATGACTTCAGTGATGTTGAAACTGTCAGTGTATGCTCTGAACTCTGGACTTCTAAACGCACTGTGTTTCCTATATCTAGTTTGTTCACATTGCCATATATACAAGATGGCTGCCAGATCCTGACTTGCCCAAGGGCCTGGGAACCCATCTCCCTTGTTCTGATCTCTCTTTATTAACTGTGTACACAATTTCCTTTCAAACTGTAGTTTAATGAACCGTTCTGTTTCCTGGTTTTATGACCTCCTTTGCCCCCCCCCCCCACCATTCCTCTCCACCCAGACTGCTTGTCTAGCTGGAATTTATTTGATATCTTTCTTGTCCCCCATCCTATGGGAAAGTGCAAGGCTAGCTTCCCTTAAACATTTATAAACTTAGTTTATGTAGAGGAGTCCCTCGGATAATTCAGGCTTGACCCCATCAGTTGCCTTTCAAGCAGAATTTGCTTTGTGTGCTTTTTTTTTTTTACTATGAATTATGCTTAAAATGTGGGACCAAGAAGTTGGCATACATGCCATACTTCCCAAAATAGAAGGGGAAGAAATGAAGAACGAGGATATTCTAGGCGAAGGGCATCCCTCAACCTTCACAGTGAATGTCCTTTTGAGCTACACCACTCTTTATTTTCCATCCTGAGATGGTGAAAGGGGAGAAAAGAAGAAAAGGGGAAACAAGAAAACCAGCTCGTGGTATTCTCTGAAATACCATGTGGACTGTAGTTTGAGATGTAATTACACTCCCTAGACGCCTTCTTCTTTTTGCACTGGAACCTGATTTCTAGGCATTTATGCTGATTTGGTCATGTCTTGATTTTCTTTAAAATTGATGATACTCCCTTGGAACATGTCCTGCTTTTTGTGATTGATTACGATTTATCTTGGCAGGGGCAGGAAGCTCCTTGTTATGGACTCTTTTATTTTTATTATTATTTTTTTTTTAGTAGCTCAGGTTCAAGCAGTAAAGAACGAGCCTCTGATGCTGCTGAGTATTTAGGGGGCAGGGTGGAGAGAGAAAGGGTAGTTTATGAAACTCGCTTTTGCTGCAGACATGCAGGGGTGGAAAAGGGGGAGAAAGTTTCTCATTTCATAAAAAAGTTTTGGACAGAGTTTGAACAGGGAATAAGAAAAAACATCCAAATGTAATTTTATAGCCAATTTCCCATGTCTTCATGTCTGCAGGATAACTTAAGATCTTATACCATTTGGTTTGCTGATGTTCCAAGAGAAATAGGAAGAGGGCTGGAAAAATTGTTTTTGATGGTTGGAATATACAAGGTTAACTATGCCTTTTAAAATTGCCGTCCACTTACACAATAGGGATATCGATGGTGATTTTTTTTTTT
>NW_008332402.1:237293-243473 GCF_000622305.1 Nannospalax galili
GAATTTCTGCTGGACTGGGCACAAATGTGACAGTACCTCCAAGAAGTGGAGATGGGCCCAATAGAGGATCATGTGGGTTAGATGGTGGGATTTGTGATTGCTCAGCTTCATCAATGATGTAAAAGTGATCTGCATTCAGCAGTGATCACACTTTCGTTTTCAAATTTTGGTCTTTTTCTGGGCCAGCAACCCTCTGAGGTATGATGCTTTTCCTAGATGCTAAGCAAGGAACTGCAGCTCCCAGACAGTTATCAGATCATGAGGGGAAACAATTGATCCTCTGCAGTGAGCTGTGTTGACAAGCTGGGATGTTCTGTAGGTTATGCACACTCAGTGCACTCTTGACTCACCTTACTTTCAACTTACGATTGGTTTATCAGGATAAACCCCAGGCATGTTAAGGAGCATCGGTATTCCCATAGTACAAACTCTCTGGATGAAGATTACCCTCCCTTCACTCCTTGCCCAAGAGAAAGAGTGAGACGATGGTAAGAGAGTTAAAAGTCAGCTGTCTTGGTCTGTTAAAAGTGAGACGAGGATGAGGGTTGAAGCAGGCAAAGTGTAGCTGGGGCACCACCCCTCCTCAGGCTGTGCTCATGTCTTATTGTTTACTTATCTTGTTTTTTCTAAGCAGAGTTTTAGCATACCCAGAATGACTTTCCTCTTCATGATAAGACTTCCATCCCTATACTAATGCTATTGGTACTGTGTTTTTGGTGACCAAGATACAAAATGTGATAAATAAAAATCTGCCTGTTGTCAGCTAAAGACTAGATTTGATGTCATATGGAGATAGGATTAAATTAAAGATTACATTTTAATTGTGAGACTCTATTGACCATTCATTGCTCTTTTACCAGGACAGTACAGGAGAGTGTAGAGAGATATGTGGGCATTACATTGAGGTCTCCTATGAGGAGACCACTACTAGATAAAGGATGCACCTGGAGTTTCCCATAAGGATGTGGTGACTGATATTTAGATACAAAGGACTAACCATGGGAAAAGGTTATGATGAGAAGATAGAAGCCAACCAACCAAGTCAAAATCAAAGAAGAAATTCATTGCAGGGGGCACAGCACACATTAAAGAGATTACTATTCTCAGAAGGGGAAGTTATTTATATACATAAAGTAAGAATAGGAGCCTTCTTTAAAAATTTTATTTAGGGACTAAAAACATTAATGGACCGATGCTCATGGAAAATTAAGTACAGGATAGCGAATATGAACAACAGAGTAGAGGACCTAGAGGGAAAGTGTGAGGACTTCTAGAAATCAGAATGAGCCACGATGGAGGGTATGAAGGAAAGGACGGGGCACAGAGAGTAGTGGAAGTCTAAAACCCAGTGACAGCATTTCAGGATAAGAACACAGACAATGGAGAGGGAATTTCACAGAAGATTTAAACAAAAGATTTTCAGTATTGAAGAACACACCCTCTCAGTTGCAAAGGTCAACGAGTATCCAATAAGATGACGGGAAAAAGACAACTACTGAGTCTTTTAGAATTTTGTGAGATTTTAGAAATAAAGATATAAAAAGGAGATCCTCCACACTTGCCTGGAGAAAACAACAGGAGGAAGTGACATATGGGATCCAAGCTGGCCAAGGTATTCAGCCTCTCCTACAAGACAGGAACTTAGAGGCACTGGGGCCAAGGCTTCGGGTTTCAGAGACATCCATACCACAGGAAATAAGTATTCTTTGCAAAATAAGAAAGTAGATATTTTCAAATAAGCAAAGTGTGTGTGTGTCCATGTATGTGCATGTGCATGTGGAGTCCAGAAGTCAACCTCAGTTTTCCACCTTGTGTGTGCGTGCATGCGTGCATGCATGTTTGTGTGTGTGTGTGTTTTAGATGCTTGTGGTTGTCATCCAAGTATATATTTATGCTCACATTTGTGTGGGTGCATGTGTGGAGGCCAGAGGTAGATGTTGGGTGCCTTCCTTGATCACTCTCCACTTTACTTATTGACAGTGTCGCTCACTAACATAGAACTTACCAATGCACTAGTCTAGCTAGCTTGCCCTGGGGATTCCCATGTCTCCTCCTAAAAATTGCTGGGATTGCAAATATGCTGCTATGTCTGCCCAGCTAATCTGTGTGTTCTAGGCATCCAAACTTCCAGGCCTCATGTTTGTAAGGTAAGTGCTTTATTCTCTCAGCTGTCTCCCCAGATACCATTTTAGTTTTTGAGATACAGTATCTCACTGGTCTGGGTTTTAGCAATTTGGTTAGCTTGGTTGAACAGCAAGTGCCAGGGGTTTGCTTGACTCTGTTTCCTCAGCTCTGGGGTTATAATTGGGTACCATCAAGCCCAGCTTTTTAAAAACTGGCTCTGAGGATTAAAATCAGGTCCTCATGCTTTCAAAGCAAGCACTTTACCACCTGAACTGTATCTTTCTAACCTGAACTTTTTTATTATTTGTAAGTCTCCCACAGATCCTCAGCAAGCTATTGAAGGATGTAGTCCTACAAAACAAAGAACTAAGTCAAGAGAGCAGAAGACACAAAATCCAGCATATAATGTCTCTTACTGTAGGAATGCAGAAAAGGAACTGCAGACCAGGAGCATCTAGTACAAGATGATAGACACCTCAGGAAAAATGCTTCCAGCAAAAATGGAACACATAAGTATATGGCAGCATGGGCCAGCAGAAAGCTGGATGGAGAATTTCTGACAAAGTCCAGGAAAATGTAGCCAGAGCCTAACTGAAAGAAAAACAAGTAAAAACGAAGCACTTTATTCCAAGATTACAACACAGGGACTCAAGAAAAGGCTGGATGTGTGTGTGTTGTCAAAGTCATATACTGAAATTCTAACCCCCAATATGATGGTGTTACAAGGTGCAATATTTGGGGGTGATTAGGTCAGGAAGATGGAGCCTCAGAAGTGTAGTTTATAATAGAGGCTGGGGAGATGCCCCTTCTCCATATGAGGTTATAGTGAAAAGATGCTCTTTATGACTCAGGAAGTGCTTTCCAGACACCAAGCCTGTCATCGCCCTGATGTTAGACTTCTAAGCCTACAAAATTGTGAAAAATAAATTCCCATTGTTTCTAAGCCACTTGGTTTATGATGTTTTGTTACAGAAGCCCAAATGACCTACAATGTAGAAACAGAATCATAATATACTCCTTGACTCAAAGAGGATTAATAAGTATAGGGCTATAACAAAAGCATGGAATACCGATTTAATCTCAAAGTAATAACTCTATGTTCTGAAAATTAGGAAGGAAACTATCTGTATGGGGTGTGGCTTTAAGGAATAAAGAGCTTGGATAGAGATGGGGAGATGACTATACTTCCACTAAAACCCCTGCCATTGTGAAGCAGCATGAGGGAGTGCCAAGGGGTGATAGGCTGAAGAGAGGGTTCATCTGTAGCGATGATCCTGAGTTGCCCAGCCTACAGGCATTTTCTGGGTGCCACAGTTCTGCAGTCCCTTCAGTCAGAAGTGAGTGGTGTTTGTGGTAACCTGTAAGAATCCCAGAGCTATCATCAGGCTAGACAGTGGGCTGGAAGGGACAATAAAGCAGGCCATCAGCATGGCCTAGAAAGGAAGCCATGGCAGGTGATACTGTGACCATGCCAGTGGCTCATGAAGGAGGAGGAGGAGGAAGAGGAGAAGGAGAGGGGGGAGGGGGAGGAGGAGGAGGAAAGGAGGAGTCTGAATTCTCTCTGTTTTTCTTTTCCCTCTCTTCATCTTTCTTCTTTTCCCTTTTCTTTTAATCTCTAGGTCTCTATCTATCTATAATCTGTCTCAAAATGTCTATCCTGAAATTTGTGTATAATATACATACAGAAATTGAAAGAAAAATACTTAGACATGTACTACTAAATATCAACCATCCTGCCCAAAGGACTCTTGAGAACAACCCACACAAGTTCTGTTGGTGACCAACATTATTGGCATTCACCCAGGAGCTTGTTAGAAATGCAAATTCTTGGGTATCACTCATACCTATTGAATCAAAGTCTCTGGGGATGGGCTCAGGAATCTGCATTTTAACAAGCTCTTTAGGGAATTCGGATACACCCTGAAATTTGAGAAGCACTGCTCTAAATGTCATCCTTTCTATGTCAAGAAGAAAGGGTGTCAAAATGTCACAGCAGCTTTCCCCTGTGCATCGGCTTGTGAGAATGGGGCTTTATAGCTTAGCGTCTGGGCAGAACTTTGTTATGCAGAACTAGGTTCATAAAAAGGACAGGATCTAGCTTGATTGATTAAGGCTGGGAAAATACGTACTCCGAATAGAAATGATTAAGAAAGGCACAAGAAAAAAATCTATCACAGGCCAAAAGTCAGAGATGATTGTGAGGAACTGTGAAGACCGAGAGGAAGCTGGAGAATGGTCACTGGACGCGCGCACGGGAGAGTGTGCGTGTGTGTGTGTGTGTGTGTGTGTGCGTGTGCGTGTTCATTTGTGTGTGCCAGAGGTCAACCTCAGGTGTTGTTCTTCAGGAGCTATCTACCTTATTATTTGAGACAGAGTCTCTGCCTGGGACCTGGGGCTTGCTGATTAGACTAGGCTAGTTGGCAAGCAAGCCCCAGAGATTTTCCTGTCTCGACTCCCCAGCACTGGAATTACAAGTGCATGGCACCATGCCTGGCTTTTCGTATGGCTTCTGAGGACCAACTCAGGTCCTCATTTGTATGTAGAAAACACTCTTCAGACTAAACTATCTCTCTAGCCCTGGTTTTTGGATTTTTGAGAGCAGAAAGGATTTTGAAATAGGATAAAGATGAGATCTACTGGTGACATTTTGTGAACATTTGTAAATATTCCAATATCTTTTCAATTATACTTTGGTTAATGTTGGTGTTCATCTGAATATGACACGGTGTCAAGACTGTCTTGAAGAAAAGTATTTTTTTTTGTTTTTTTTTTTTACCTATTTTGTATTATTTTGTGTATAGCAATTTCTTTGGAGAAAAGACATTCCACTTTTGGTGGGAAGGCTCCTTAAGACAAGAGTATGTTGTTCTAAGGGGAGGTAAAACATTTCATCATGCAGGAGAGCTTGTCAAGAACCAGAAGTAAACAACTCAATAGCTTGAGGAAGTCCCTGAAACTGACCAGTTCACTAGGCCTCTCCCTCCACAAGCATAGATCAGCTCTAAAGTCAGATAAGAGACAGTCTTAAATGAGCTGAGCTGCCTCAAAGACCCTCGGACCAGTCAAACTGCAATGGCAGAAACAGAGTAGTTGATCTGTGCAGAAAGAACATTCTCCAATGTGTCCAGCTGCCTACAGGTTGTGTAGTATGCTTCAGATTGCTTGCCTTTGAGAGCTGTCACTGTGCTGGTGTGGGCTTTTGGTGATGCAGCTGTCTTTAAGTCATTTCTGCCTCTGTAAGTAACCCCTCAACCATATTCTTGTAATTAACCCCAGTAAAATTCATTGGTTCACCAAGGTGGACTTTGGTGGTATCATGACTTTGTTCTTTTACTGGTTTCCTATCTGAGGTAAGTAGACATTGGTTCATGTCTTCCCAGGAATAGTATCACACTTCATGTAGAGGTGGTTGCTTGGACTAGTTGTTTTTTGGGTGGGGATACTAGATAGACTGTGGTGACATTGCTCTTTGATTAGAGGATTGTGTCCAAACACAGGAGACAGCTGGGTCTTTGAATCATCATGATCATGGCTGCTGAAGTGACACAAAATTATTACTACATATTATACGTACTTTCATTTCTCACTTAGCAGCGCAATTTCCAGATTATTGCCTCTCTTTCTCGTCTCCTTTATATACACTATAGCAACTTACTTTTGTGCACATATATTAGATCTTGCTAACTTCAGAAATCATATCACTTTCAAAATCTTAAATGATACATTATTCTTCTGGTTCATTTTCCCAGAACTTTCTCTCCAGAGCATCCACGTGCCAGTAAGTCCTCTTGGTTCTTCCATGTCATGTCATCATCTCTCAGCTGCTCCAGATCTTTACTGCTAGCATACGAAAACTTTGAGGTCACCCTCCTCTCTATTTTTTTTTCTTTTTTTAAAAAATTTTTAATAACTACATGATTAGAAGAAGCATTTCATTACAGCTTTAACATATTCAATAACACACTCCAGAGCAAGAGTACATCTCTTCACAAGTGGCTGTAAGTTTCTAGGTTCACAGTTGAATTAATACAGTTATACAATATTGAACTCAGTATA
>NW_008332402.1:243608-244957 GCF_000622305.1 Nannospalax galili
CATAATCGGTTTTACTTAGATCCTTGGCACCTGTGCATGTCTATAAAGTCATTGGGTAGATTTCAATGGTAATGTTTATCATCTCTACTAAATAACATGACATAAATTTCTATGCTTCATCCTCAAATATAATACATATTTAAAAATTTGTTGATTTTGTGTGTGTGTGTGTGTGTGTATCACACAGAACATCCCAAATCATCTTATTCAACTATACACCCACTTCCCAGATGCCACCCGCACATAGCCTCCCTCCCCCACTAGAGCCCTATACTCTGATATCCCTGCTACTGTCTGCTGTGTTGTTGGCACCCCCAGCCATTCCCCACTACTTGTCCATCTGGTGAATGTAGTCAGCCTATCTAAAGGTCTTTGTTTTAGGAAGATCAGCTATTCCTCATCTAGCAGTAATCAGTTGTCTATATTCCCTTAGATAAGATTGGGGTCTGCTGTTCATTTTCCCAGTTCTATGCTGGGTTACTATCTGGGAATCCCTTTGGCCACCCTGGCCAACAACTCAAAAGAACATATCTCCTATCTGGCATTGTTGCTTGTTACGTAGACTTTAACTATATATATGGCTCTTAAAAAATTATATTGGCCCCTTTAATCTTTGGTTATAGTTTCCTTTTGGGTGTTTAAGGCCATACAGTTGGCCCAAATAAACCAATTTATTTTTACTCTTAAGGTCGTTTGAAGATCTGTTCTTCAGGGGTTCTGTTCTTCGGCCTATGTGAAGTCAAAGGTCCTGCTTAACCATGGCTGGTTTCTCTTGGAAGCATGGAGGAAATGATTCCTCTGTGTTGACCCTCCTCTTTGTAGACTGGACACGGGTTCAAGTCCATCTGGTGGGGTCTCCTCAGACTCATTGATCAAGAGGACAGGTGATCCACCACAATTACAGGACATTTTGAGAGATGCTCATAGTCCCCTGGAACTAGTCGACCTAGGAGGGCAAGGAGCAAAAACTGTCCTTTATGTCCCTCTGACCAAATTATTATAGGCCTCAAAGTATGTCTGTTAGACATCCAAGAAGTTTAGTTCCACCAGTCTGGTACTTTTAATTACTGTGTGTCATGTAGATAAATTTTGGGCAAAGACCAATTGTTCTCAGATAAATCTTACCTACACATATATTTCTTGATCTGGTATGCTGTTGGAGTATGTTGTTGGAGTAGTATGGTTCCCTCTGGTTTTTAAAACTAGTTAGGCATTATTTATCTCTCACATTGTCTCACCCCTCCATCATGGTTTCCTCAATTAAAGTACCCCCATTTTCCCCCTTTCTCCCTTAATAATACCCTTCTCCGACGGTCCTACCTCTCTTGAGCTCCTTCTTTCCCTTTATC
>NW_008332402.1:245024-245302 GCF_000622305.1 Nannospalax galili
ATATTTCCCTTATTAAGGCCTGTTTCCTACTGTTCTTCTCTTTCAGGTTCTTTCTTTTCCTTTACCTCCCTGTTTCCTTTCCATTATCCTGGTTCCTGTAGTTATGTCTGGACATATATTCACATATCAGGGTTTAGTTCTAGGATCCACATATGACGGAGAACATGTCAATTTTTTTTGAGTCTGTGTTATTTCTCTTAGTATAACAGTTTCTAGTTCCATCCATTTACCTGCAAATTTCATGATTTCATCTTTCTTTACTGCTGAGTAAAACTCCA
>NW_008332402.1:246260-295497 GCF_000622305.1 Nannospalax galili
GTCTATTTTTGTGCCAGTACCATGTTGTTTTTATGATCATAGTTCTGGAATACAGTTTACTATCTGGTATAGTAATCCCTCCAGCATTGCTCTTTGTGCTCAGGGTTGTTTTGGCTATCCAAGGTCTTTTGTGCTTCCATATGAATCTTAGGATGTTTTTTTCCAATTCTGTGAAAAATATCATGGGGATTTTGATTGGCATTGCATTGAATCTATAAATGGCTTTTGGTAGGATGGTCATTTTCACAATATTAATTCTTCCAATCCATGAGCATGGGAGGTCCTTCCATCTTCTGATGTCTTCCTCAATCTCTTTCTTTAAAGATTTAAAATTTTCATTGTAGAGGTCTTTAATGTCTTTGGTCAGGTTTATTCCACAATATTTTAGTTTTTTGCAGCTATTTTGTCAGATATTAGAATTGCAATGCCTGCTTTTTTCTTGGTACCCTTTGCTTTGTATATTTTTTTCATCCTTTCACTTTAAGATAGTGTCTGTCCTTGAAAGTGAGATGAGTTTTTTGCAGACAACAAACATGGTTTTTGTTTCTTAATCCATTCACCTAGTCTCTATCTGGGGTAAGTCCATCAGGCTCCCATGCCTTGACTTCCCCAGCTTCATTCACCCTTCCATCTCCCCCACCCAGCTCTCCTCCTAGCCTGGGACCTGTCCCATTCCTTGTCTTGGCACCCCAGACACCGAGGTAACCACTACTGCTTCCTGATCCTTTGCATCCATACCAAGCCAGTTCCTCAGTGCAGTCCCCAGGAGCCCTTGGGGCCTCTTCCCAACCCCATCTCCCTTTGCATCTCTGGGTGACACAGCCACCAGCTGCCCTAGGTCAGCATCTTTCCTGGGCCTTGCTCCCAGACCAATCCAACCCCCAAATTCCTGAGGCCAAAATCTTCCCTGGAGGGAAGAAAGCTTTCTCTTTAGGAGAAAGCCTGAGAGCATCTGATCCTCATCTACTTGGGCCTCTGTGGGAACTCCTGAAGACAAAAGCAATCTGGCCACTCCAATATAAAATCAAAAGAGAGAACCGGAAACTTAGAGGAACCAGCTTTTCATGCCCAAAAATTAAACCACAAAGACACATAAAGTTTACAAAAAGAAGCAGAACTTAACTTGAAGGCTTGAGTCTCACACAAGAATCAGAAACTGCAAAAGAAATTCACATGTCAAAATCACAGAGAAAAAATAATAACATGAAAAACCAAAATAACATATCCCCACCAAATACCAATAGTCCTCTAGAGGAGTACAATGAGAACCCCCTAAAGATAATGCAAGACATGGAACTCAAAAGAACAATTATAAACATGTTAATGTTAAAAGAATTCAGCAAATTTAAAGAACACACAAAGAATTCAAAGAACTGAAGGAAGACAGGGATAAACCTGAATGAATTCAGAAAAGAGCCTGTAGGTAGTGTAGGCCCAGAGAAGGAGAGGGAGGTGAGGGTGGGTCCAGGCCCAGAGGGCTCTTGGGGACCTCAGAAGGAACTGGGTTGGTCTGGATGCAAAGGATCAGGAAACAGTGGTGGGTCCCCTGGTGTCTGGGGCACCAAGACAAGGACTGGGACAGGACCCAGGCTAGGAGGAGAGCCAGGTGGGGGAGATGGGGGTGTGAATGAGGCTGGGGGAGTCCATCGACTTACCCTGGAGAGAGGCCTGTGGGTTGTGCAGGCCCAGGGAAGCAGAGGGAGGTGAGGGTGGGGCCAGGCCCAGAGGGCTCCTGGGGACCCGAGAAGGAACTGTGTTGGTCTGGATGCAAAGGATCAAGAAGCAGTGGTGGTTCCCCCGGTGTCTGGGGCACCAAGACAAGGAATGGGACAGGACCCAGGCTAGGAGGAGAGATGGGTGGGAGAGATGGGAGGGTGAATGAGGCTGGGGGAGTCAAGGCTCAGAGGACACGATCAAGTTACCCTGGAGAGAGGCCTGCGGGTCGTCCTTCCTCTCTATTTTCTACAAACAGTTCTCTCTACTTCTCCACTTCTCTTTAACATAGTGCTTGAAACTCTTGCAAGAGCAATAAAACAAGAGCAGGAAATTAAAGGAGTAATAATTGGAAAAGCAGGGATCAAATTATCCCTTTTGGCAGATGATATGATATTTTATCTAAGAGACGCCAAAAATTCCACCAGAAAACTCCTAGAACTTATTAACACGTTCAGTTAAGTGGCAAGTTAAAAAATTAATCCATGAAAGTCTGTAGCCTTTCTATATACCAATAACAAGCAATCAGAGAAAGAGTACAACATTAACCTACGAAAGTCTGTAGCCTTTCTGTATACCAACAACAAGCAATCAGAGAAAGAGCACATGGAAACACACCCCTTCACAATAGCTGCAAAAAAAAAAAAAAAAAAAAAAAAATCTCAGAAAAAAACTGACCAAAAAACTTAAAGAGCTCTACAATGAAAATTTTAAAACTTTAAAGAAAGAGATTGAGGAAGACATCAGAAGATGGAAGGACCTCCCATGCTCATGGATTGGAAGAATTAATATTGTGAAAATGACCATCCTACCAAAAGTTGTGTATGGATTCAATGCAATGTCATCATTGAGGAATCACTAATTTGGTTAATGGTCAATATAAAATCATTGAATCAAATATGAGAGTGTCCCTAGCTAACACTACCCTTTGTCCACTTTTGATGCTTATCATTGGTTTTGATAAGTTTCTGAATTATTAACTTTGAATTTGTACTTTTCCTAGAAAATATTTTTCTTCAATTTTCCTTTTCTCTGCAAAATAATCCAAAAGTGTCTCCCTACACACATTTGCATGACTTTTTAAGCTTGCATCTGTCTTGTGCTTTTTAGCCTGGGAGTGCAGAGTTGAGATGATTATGGGTTAGACCATTTCATTTGGTCATTAAACCACACTTCACCTACTCAGGAATGTCTTACCTTGCTAGCACCTCCATCTAGAGCACAGTCGCTACCCTGAAGGAGTGTTCCCAGTGGCTGAAATAGATGTCACTCTGCTCCCTGGATTGTCTGACAGGTGCTTGAGGAGCCTGTCCATTACTACATTGCCCATATTGTTCCATGATTATCATCTAATTTCCTGGCCCATAAACAGATTAAAGAAGTGAAGCAGACTGAGGTGGTGAATTGTTGAAGGATGGTCCACAAAGAAGCACAAAAAGTGGAAATTTGACAGCCTGACAATGCTAGAACCAGAGGAAACAGATAAAGCAGACACAAAAATTCAAAAGCACAGCAATCTCAGGTACATGAATGTAAGCACAAATGATCAGTACCATCCAAGAACAGCATTCCATAGCTTTCACATGGTGCAGTGTTTATTATTCATCACTATAGCCCCAGCTTGCCAGGAAAAGGTTATATTGCATTCAAGCAGTCAGTTTAGGAAGACATGGTAAGATTTCGACCAGATTGTTATTACTGCCTTTAATCTTATTAGTGTCTGTTCCTAAGGTTTGATTTCAGTTAATGGGAGCATTAATTGTGCTGCATGACTCACTGACCACCCTTTGTATGTGTTTTTATGGAGCATGTAGTACAGGCTAGAAACTGCCTAGGAGCTGGATCCACAATAGGGAATCAAACAAACACTACTGCTGCCTGAGGGCTTGGCTTGCACTGGAATGATGCTCATTAAACAAGAAAGGGGAAAGAAAAAAAAAGAAATCCATATATAAGTTCAACTTGAGTAAAGGCTAAAAGAGAAAAGAACATGGGGTGTGATGGAGAATCACAAGAATGGGTATGAGGAGGTAGAGAGTGCTAGTTTACTTAGAATTTCCAGACAGGACCAGAAAACCACTGTCATGTCTCCTCAGAAAACAGGATGGAGCCAGCAACACAAACTGGGAGAGAGGGGCGCAGCAGCAGAGAGATGGGCAAAGGATTAGAGACAGGAGTCTGGAGATACAGAAGAGCTGCCAGGAGGACAGTCTAACCAGAATGCAATGTAGGAAGACTGTGCAGAATCCAGTAGGGAGTTTTCTCATGAGAAGGCATAAAGCCTCCCAGTATTGTACTTCTCTTTGCTTTCCTTATATTTGTGGTCAAGATGAAGATCTCCACAAATGTACGATGCAGAAATGAACTAGAATTTTAAAGGTCCTAAATGTTAAACAATTTGAGGATGCACCATAAGAAAAAAAAAAAGGATTCAAAACTACAAATCTAAAATTAGGAACAGAATTGTTCTTAGAAGGGCCCCATGCAAGTGAGCACCCCAGATCTTTATTTTATTTTATTTATTTTTATTTTATGTGTATGAATGTATTGCCTGTATGTAAGTGCACCTATGTCCTGCAATGTCAGAAGAGGGCATTGGTTTCCCCTGGAATTGGAGTTAGGAGAGGTTGTTAGCCACCATGTGGGTGCTGGGAGTCAAACCCAGGTCCTCTGCAAGAGCAGCCAATGGTTAAGCCACTGAGCATTTCTCCATCCCTGCACCCTAGATCTTAACCTTCTTTATGTCACAATAGGCTCACTCACTTGTGATATCATGCACTGCTTTTTTATATTTTTTATTTTTATTTTTTATGTGTGTGAGTGTATTGCCTGCATGTATGTAAGTACACTTGTGTCTTGCAATACTCCTGGAGGCCAGAAGAGGATGTCAGATCCCCTGGAACTGGAGTTGCAGACAGTTGTTATCTGCCATGTGGGTATTAGGAACTGGATCCAGGTCCCCTGCAAGAGCAGCTAATGATCTTAACTACTGAGCCATGCCCCAGAATGGGTTTTTATAGATATTCCTGGCTTTACTTGGAGTTGATGTCAAATTTCAAGCTTGAGACTTGCTTGATGCACACCCTTTCCCACTCATTCATGAAAAGCTCCACCTGTTTCTTTCTTTGTTTCCCTCACCCTTCTTGCATCCTAGCCAATACCCATGATTTAGAGCTCAGGTTGAAATATTTTAGTTTTGGTTCTGTACTTATATTTGATTTGGAGGGTAGTTTTAATCTAATTATTTTATCCACATATCTAAGTAAATACATCTTGTGAAACCAGAATATAGGAACTGGTATAGAACCAAGGGGTGGTGGTTGGGGGAAGGTGAAGAGATTCGTGTAGCCTATGAGTCACATTTTAGAGAGTCTATTTTCTCCAAAATCAAAAATTACTGGATATATTTCAGGAGATGGTTACATTGATCTTCCAAACTTCATTTTTTTAAGGTCAAAGACCCAGCAAAGTTCAAGGTGCTGTATTGTGTTGGAGCATCTTGCCTCTTTTTGTTCAACATCTCTATATTCTTTGAAATCTTATTGAACACTGTTGCAGATCTCTTACCCTATTTGTCAAACCAGTTTTTTTTTTTCCCCCTGTAAGAAATACTGTCTTTTCCATTACATGCATTCTCTAGAGAAACAATGCTGTGCTTTTTATGAAGTACAGGGAGAGATGAGCTGGCTAATTTATTCCATCCCCAGTGCTTTGTAACAGAAGTTTAAGTGAATGAAAATGATTGAGTTTGTAGGCCTGGCCTGCAGATATGAAAAGCTGCTGGAAAGCGCTGAGTGTGGACTGGCTTTAATTTACTGTGTGGATCTCAGCCTGTGATATGCCTGCTTTTCATTTGCTTTCATAAAAGAGAAAGAAACACAGAGCAAAAGCATTCAGAATGTAGTTGAAAAGAACCAGGGCTTGAAGCTCTAAGATTGTTATTTCCACTGAACAATGGGGTATTGTTCTGGAGAAGCCCAGGAAGGAGGAGATGGAACTTGGAAAAGTTATCCTAACATCCTCTTTAGGGAGAACTCGAATGGTATCCTCTACTAGGTGGGCCTACAGGTGCCATGTGATGAACAGAACTAGGACAGGGTGTGAGGAATAGAGATGAACACTTCCCCCTCCATACAGAGACTATTGTCTCTAGACTTTCTCTGTGTGAGTTAATTATCAACCTGTTTGATATTGACCAGGCAGAGAATAAATGTTGCTCATCTCCTTATATTTCTAGCCAAACACCAATACTGACTGTTCACTAAATGAATACAACAGGGCCTTGCGGTGTTACTCTGTGGACACACACAGGGAGAGAAAAATCCTTCAGTGCACTGTTCCTTTGTTCCTGAGTTTTCATGCTGTGCTTCATCTGTACAGCCCTGAAGTGCTGAGGACTGAATTCGGCATCCTGTGTGATTTATGGAAGTGTTTAGTCATCAGAACTTTGGTTTTTAATGTCTTGTAAATAAGTAGAAGAAACCAAGCCCTGCCTGCATCTCCTAGAGAGGACAGAATGTTTCATTTAAGTGGCTTTAATCTCCTCCTACCCTCTAAAAAGGTAGCATGGAGACCATCTGGGCTGCTCTGAAGTCAGTTTATTTTACTAAATTAAACTTTCTCAGATTGTGCCCCCCCCTTTACAATGCCATGTAATATTTGATTAATTCTGGCACAAGTACAGTTGTGTTTATAAATCTATCGATTTAGTCTGTAGATGAAGGAAGCTGGAGTCCAAAATTTGTGCCAAATTAAGTCTATTGGTAGGCTCCAGGTATTTTCTTTTTTTCTGTTCTTGGTATTATTTTAGATTAAACAGTTCCCCATGTGGATAAATATTTTTGGCTTTGAATGGTAGATTATTTAAAGAGACAGCATGTACAATGATTTAGAGCATGCAATTTTGAAAGAACCAGGTTCAAATCCTTGGTCCACAACTTTATGTTACTTTATGTCCATGTGCTGCTGGAGCCTCAGTTAAAGGTGGTGACTCAGTGGCCAGACTCCATGACCATCACTCATTGCTATTTCTTCGTATTCAGGTGCAGTTTTTTCCCTGTGGCATAGGGGTGACTTATGATGACCAATATGATATCACAGACGTGATGGTGCGTGACTTCCGAGGCTAGGCATAAAGACATGGTTTCTGCTTTGTTCTTTCTCTTGAATTTCTAGTCAAGAGCAAGTCAACATCCCTATTGTAAGAAGGGGACAGCGCCTGAGGAAAGGGCCACAGGGCCACATCAAGGTCTCTTGCTCATATCATCATAGAAAACAATCTTGAGCTCCAGTGAAGCCACCCATAGCTGACATTTTGAGTACAATTTCGTGGAACATCATGACCACGCACCACCCTACTAAACTGTTCTCAAATCCCTCACCTGTGGGAGTGAGTGAGGTGACAAATGGCTATTATTGCTCCAGGAAGCTGAATTTGGGATAGTTTATAATATAGTAATGGACAACAGATATAATGATAGTTCCCCATCATGGGATTGTTGGGAGCATTAAATGTGACAGTAGGAGGACTTGGCATAGGGTCTTTGCATAGTATTATTCAGAAAAATGAAATCATTCCTTGTGAATTAAACTTGACACTAGAGGACCAGTCCTCCTTTTTCACACTTTGAAATGCTTTATCTGTGTCCAGTGGATTGATAAACTCCAGATTCACAGGCTCTGGGTAAATGGTAAGTGGGTGGCATATCCAACACAGCTGTCCTTCCTTCCAGCCTCTTACCTTGATTTTTGTTTCTGACTCACTCTCTCAGCCAGCTGTGGGGTAACGTTACCTGCCGATCCCTGCGTCAGATGCCCCTGGTGCTTCTTGCTCAGTTCTGGAGCTGCTCTACTATTGTCATGTGGCATGTCTGCCTGGATTCTCTGAGGTGTTTGGGTATCTGTGCTCACCTGGATACACAGGCTCACTGAGGGTAAGAGGTGATGGGCTCTCTCTTGGCTGTAGGATTCTAAGGCATTGTATTCATGGCTTCTTGGTGTGAGTCTTCATGAGACATGTTGCTCAACTTTGCACCTTTAAAAATATTTTAAATATTTTTTTTGTGTGTGTATGAGTATATTGCCTTCATATGTTTAAGTGTACCCACATCATACAGTACCTATGGAGGTCAGAAGAAGGGGTTGGAGTCTCATGGAACTGGAGTTATGAACAGTTGTTAGCCATCATGTGGGTGTTGGGAACTGAACCTGTAAGTGCACCCAGTGCTCTTAACCACTGAACGATCTCTCCAGCCCCATCAACCTTGTACCTTTGCTGGTGCCTCCTTCTCTGTCTCATTCCTCTCCATCCCCTCCTCCTAATCCTTGGATTCCCTGCATCAAAAAAACTATCTGTGGGCCAGCTCTGCACATCATTGACTCTTCCTTAAGCATAACCCCAGGCTGAGAAAAGAGGCTCCACTAGGAGCTACCTGAGTGTTGTTTGTTTGGCGTGTGTTCATGAAATCACTGATGTGATACACGCTTTATCCCTTTCAGTGGTTTTTCATTATTCTGCAAATAAAAATCTCAAAAATTTCACGTGGTGGCAAGGGCTTCCACAGGCTGAGACCTGTCCAAGCCTCCACCTCTCCATACTTGCCACCCCACCTCTCTACCCTGACCCTATTATGCTTTGTTCAATTATTTTTTGATGACAACCTGCCTGTTGTCTCTGGACAAAGAACTGGCTGCTTCTTCTCACTTTGTTTGGCAAATTGTCACTTTGGCTTCAGACCTCAGCTTAAACACCACATCTCCAAAATGACCTCTTAGATTTCATTTTCAATGTCCTTGTCAATTTGAACTTTTCTTAACACTAATTACACTTGTATTTTCTTAGTGCTTGCCATTTTTCCATGGATATCAACTCTATGGAAGGCAGGGACTGTGACCATTATGTTCCTTATTGCTTAATGCATGGCTTAGAAAACCTTCCATGAATGTTTATTGAATGAAAGAATTTACCTTGGCAAAGATTTACTTAGCTGATGGCATTCTGGTTTTGTTTTTGTTGTTGTTGTTGTTTGGTTTTTTTTTTTTTAAGGCTTGCTTTCGCCCTTTAAACCATAATAGCCAAGCTTATAGAACAAGGTATCAGTCATAAATACAAATGGTAAATTTGTTATTAGTAAGAAAATTTATATTTTTTCATCATATTACAAAGAAAATGTCACAGGATCACATCAACTAACAGCCCCCTCGCCAGTGTTTTAGATTATAATTAAGTTTATAAAACTTGGTTGACAGATTTAGAGATCATTTTTATTGAACAGAGTCTATTCTATCTCTCTGTGGTTAAGTAAAACTTGTATTTTCAATTCCTGCAATCTCAATCCTGCTTAGGTAGAAAGGGCTGTAGCTTCCAACCTAAGTAGGCTGAGAACTCTACTGATGGATCAGGAGAAAATGGAAGGTGCCCATCTGAGACAACCCAGTAGTCCCTTAATGTAATCGTGCTCTTCAGGTGGTTACTTCGGGATTCTCTTTGTAGCTTTAAGAATATGGGCTCTTTAATGACTGAGATCATTTTTCAAAATATATTAAGCTGGAGTCTAGGGCCGCCTTGTATTTCCTGGTATTGGATAGTTGAAATTTGTAAACTAAGACCATAAATTTGGAATCATATCACATTGTATGGTACAGGTAAGAAACCTCTGAATCATGCTATATTTGAAACAAGTTGTATTGATTAATATGTTTGCAAAATGGAAGTTAACTCTGGAAGATTGATAATGGGCAAAGACAGTTTTCTTGACATTTTTATAAAGAACTGTTTACTAAGTTCATATGCCCTTGGCCCTATTATGCCAAGGTCACACACATTACATAGCCATAAACTTTTTTTTGAGACAGGGTCTCCCTGTAGCCCCAGCTGACCTTAAACTCACTAGGTAGACCAGGCTAGCCTCACTCTCATAGAGATCCACCTGCCTCTGCCTCCCAAGTGCTGGGGTTAAATGTGTGGGCCACCATGCCCAGCTAGCAATAAACTATTAATTGCTTAACAAGAGCTGATATTTCCCAGGCTTTCCTTTAAGAAATTGAGATGCGTCAAAGAACACAATGCACAATACTTGCATATCATATCATTTCCCAGAACAAATTTTGTGATGGCAAAGGGTTTTGCAAAATTTCATACAGAAGCGGTTGATATCATTGAGAATCAGTATCAGTCTGGCAACGGGAAATTATTGGCATATTATCCATGGTGTTTTTTTGAAGAGCTTAGAGCTTCCAAAGGCTAAGCAGTACTGTGTGTGATTCATCTAGGTCCAGCTGTTACCGCAGTTTCATTGATGTCTACAAAAACTCTTCTTCTTAATGAAATTGAAGCTCATTGAACTCACTTCTCACCCAGACATAGGGGCTCCCAATGGTGGAAACAACCACTTCCCTCTTCTTCTAGGACTAGGATAGACTTGGCCAGACATGTTGAGTTGTTAAAGATCAGAGAATAGTTCTATACAGAGAAGATAAAGGCTATCAGCAGGCTAGAAATTAAGGACAACCCATATTTCAATTCAGATCTGATGTAACAGGATATATAGGCTGACTAGACCACAGTGAATGAACTTGTACTGAGATACACCTGGGGACACTAATTTGGTTTGATAGGCCTTAACACAAATGACAAAATGTATGAAATCCAGTGGGGGGCAATGGGAGGGGTCAATGGGGAAGGGAGTAAAAAGATGATTAAGATGTTCTATATGAAATACACAGACATTCAATTAAAAATTTTACCAAAAAAGGACAAAGTGCAAGAGGCTCTAAATGTGCAACCTGGACCATTGTTTCTGAAGCTCTGTGGACAGCGGAACTGTAGCTTCAGCTCAACTGCTGCAATCCTGGCATATTCGGAAGTTTGAGAATAATTTGTCCAAATATCAAAATTAACTTGGCAATAACCTTGCTATAATTTCTCAAGGATTTCCAAAGTCATTGGGAAAAAACACATTTTTCTTTAATGTCCATAGAGGATTCCTTTTACTTCTAAAGATTCAGGTAACAAAAACAAAAATAACCAGAAAATCACAAGGTGACATATTCTTATAGGTAGTAGATTATGCTGAATAAGGGGATTGTATGGACTAGAGGTGTCGTGGCTTAATCTTAGGTTAACTATTTCTTTGCTTAATTAGGAGAAAATATACAATTTTTCTATTTGTTGTTTTACAAAGTTATAATCTGAATGTGTATACCATTGGCTAAGAAACTAGGGATCTTTAAACCTTGAGCTTTTATTTTAAATGTCCATCAATATCAGATTAAGTGGATCCACTAATGACAGAGATGTGAACTGCTTTAATGGAGGAGTTGCTGCTGTTAAGTAAAGCCAATGGCTTGAAGACTTCAGTTCTAAGAAAATTTTGTGGGTTTTGTCTTCTCTTATTTGCATATTACCCAACTTAATGCAATTAGTAACTAAAAAACAAACCCTTTTTATAAATACTAGATTGGCTAAAAAAAATCTTTGTTTAGCCATATTTGCAAGGATTTTTCTCTGAAAGATGATGAAAGCAAATTTCCTTTTGATGTTTTCTCCCAGCACTCTGAATCTGACGTGCGAGGGGCATGCTGTGCAACACTTCATTTTTTTTTCTGAAAATGCTCTGTGTTTTTTTCTTTACAAAAGCAGCAGAAAATTTCCAGAGTAACCCATGAAACACTGCAGCAGTTGACTCAAAAAATAGGTGTTTCGTGACAAAATGAACATGCAACCCAAAAGAAATCAACAGGCACCTCTATTGTTTAAAATATAGTTTGACTCCAAGCGAAAATGACAAGTTATGAGTTCAGCTGTATGTAGTGTAAGAGGCCTTGTCTAAAGCAAAGATCTTCTCTCTCCTTTCTAGTGTTTCCTTGAACTATAGGCTGGTGTTCAGCAGCTGCTCTGCCTCTGTTGCCTTTATCACAGCATGTAACACCATGATACTTCCAAGTGGGTGTTATGTGCCTGGGGAGTGGTGGTGAATGAATATGGGAAAGCCTACAGCTTTTTAATAACTCTTTGCAAAGTTTCCAGGGTTCTTGGGGGGGGGACAGGAAATATTAATTTAAAAATAGTTCTTGAAGCCAAAAAGAAGAAAGGGGGAAAATCCACTTCATTTCTTAATCTGCTTGGATTTCCTTTTAGGAAATGAGTTATGAACGAAATCTAGGGTTAGTATACAGGAAGCACTTTTAAGAGGCTGTCTGGACTCTCTGCCATCTCTCTCTCTTTTAGAACTCTTCCCAATTTTGGGGGGGAGACAGAAAATCCTCTCTCTACAAAACACTTTAGAAGGAAGGGAATTAAGGAGGTCTCTGAATAACTAGTGCAGACTCCAAATAAACTCCATCACCAAAATCATTTTCTTTAGAATATTTTCTCAAGCTTCTCTGATTGCAATTAAGAGAATAGAAAATGAACGACCTATAGAGTTCTGTCATTTTGCATTTTGGTTTCATATTGTTGGTTGTTCTTCCCTTTAATATTTTTTTTGGATAAAGTTATATGCATTTTTTCTTTTTCCTTTTTTTTGGGGGGGGGTGGGAGACAAGGTCTTGTGTAGAACAGGCTGACCTCAAGCTTACTATGTAGTCAAGTATGACCTGTCTGATCCTTCTGCCTCCACCTCCCAGTGTGTGTGTTGACATTACAGACTTGTGTCACCATGTTCAGTTTCATGCAGTGCTGGGATTGAACCTGGAGTTTGGGTATCCCAGACAAGCACTGTATCAGCTATAGGACATCCTCAGCCACTGATTTTTAATTTTAAAACTTTGCAAAAATCATTAGCTTTATCTTAGAAGTTCAAGTCATATGCTAATTTAGCCATAGCAGTTCTGTAAGTCACCGATAGAGATCTTTCTCCTTATTGCCATTGATATATTTTAAACTGCTGTTGGAATTTTTTTTTCTAGTAAAATGATGTCATGCCTTTCATTTTTCTTCAAGGTGGTTGGGAAAAGTTTAAATGTAGACTTCAGCTAAGACAGCCCAATAAAACAAGGATCAACCTTCTGTACATCATTCCATCTCCAGTATGACTTAGAAAAAGAAAATTATCTTTAAAATTATGGGTATGGTAGCACACACTTTTAATCCCAGCATTCAGGAGGCAGAGGCAGGCAATTGGCTATGAGACTGAGGCCAGCCTGGGATGGTCTACATAGAAAGTTCCATGTTAGCTGGGGCTGCACAGTGAGACTCTATCTAAACAAACAAACAAACAAATACAAAAATAAACCAAAACAACAACAAAACCAAAAGTTATTTCTGTAGCTCTGCAAATAACACAAAAGAATTAATGCAGACCCCATTGCACAAAACCCTGTTGTAAGGAGTGCTGTTAAAAAATTTCCTTACTGATGTAATGGGAATGAAAAGCAACCTTTTCCCCCCACTCACTATACTCCATTTCCACTGAACAGTGATTCTGTGTGGCTTACCATGTGGTCTTTGCACATTTCTTTCAAAGATACCTTACACTACTGCAGAAAATCCAGTTTTCCTTGATGAACGTTGTCGGCTGGTGGGGAGATACTGGGACTTCTGGAAACAAGCGTTATGCTCTAACTTCCTGGCAGGAGGGTACTCTGTTTCTTTGACTTCTGGTCTTCATCCACCAAGGCAGAGCTTCTCTGAGCCCCTTATTCACATCTGCTCTGAAGACCTGCCTTCTGACTCCAAGATGCCTGGATGCGGCTTCTTTTTGCTTGTTTTGACTTCTAAGTGTTTCATGCCATAATACCCACCTTGATGAAGCTTTATAGAAAAAATAATATTATGCAATGACTTTCTATTTAAATGCTCATCTTCAGGGGAATGATTTCAGATTTTGATATATACATTTGTTGAGCAGTATTCAACCATTAGAAATACAAAATTTGTGGTAACTTAGATAAATGCTGTATTAACAAGTGAGAAAACTAAATTGTGTATACAGTATTGTCACGAGTAAGTAAAAAAAGTAATTCTGCACCCTTCTAAAAAATTAATGTCTAGAAAAATATTTTTTAAAAGTTACTAAATGATGGGTGATAGCAAGTGGTAAAACCATCCATTTTAAAATTTTCTGTAGTAAATGTGATTTTCATTTTACCAGAGCAAATTAAAATTTTCAACACTTTATTTTTTAAATAAAACCATTATCAGGTTTCTTTTTGCTTTCTCATATCTTAGAGGAATTATTCCCAATAAATTCTTCTCCTAAATAGATGAGAGACAGAAAGGAAAAGAGGTACATATAAAAGCATGTTTTAGCTCACCGAATTTCATAGAAAGTATGTGGAGTATTACAATACACATTTAACAAATTTATTGAGATCACTCCTTCAGCTAATTTCACATCTGAATCTTGTCTGGACAACAGAAGATGCAGTTTTTCAATAAACCTTCTCTTAATGTAAATATAGGAAGTTGTTGAAGGTGCAAGTGTGAGGTGACATGCATGTCAATCATGTCTTCATCCCAGAAATAAAATACCAGAGACAACTTCAGGGAAGAAGCATTTCTTTTTGCTCACAGTTTCAGATGTTTTAGTCCATGGGCACTGGTTTATTTCAGGGCCCATGGTGAGGCAGAACACTGTGCCAGAAGCATTTGGTGGAACAAAGTGACACTTCACAACAGACGGGAGGCAACAGCAAGGGGCCAGGACAAGACATACTATTCAAGACACACTCCCAGGAAACTGCTTTCTCTAACCAGGCTCTACCTCTTAGTAGCCATCAATATGAATTTAGCAACTGGGTTAATCCATTGATTAGGTGACCACTTTCATGCTTCAGTCTCAGTAGTACCACTAGCTGGAAACCAAGTCTTCAACACATGAGCCTCTAGGGGGCATTTCAGACTTAAGCCATAATACTCTGTTTTACCAGTAATCGTCCAATCTTAATCTAGGCTAAATTCCTCAATATAAGGTAGAGGCCTCAAGACCCAGAGAGCAAAATGATCTGCCCCAGAGAGCAACAGCATTAAGAATGCATGCTTCCAGATTTGCAGAGTACCCTTCTTATTTGGTCTCCCAAAAACTTAACTAAATTCAGTGTCTTCTTCGGTCTGGAACAGTTTTAGTTTTTGCATTGCTGAATCATCTGACATGCAAAGTACAAGAGCCAAAGTACATGAGAACAATTTTCCATACGTCTGCTCGGCCAAAACTAACACACATCAGCAACTGAATCCTTCCAAGCAATTTGGAAGTTCTCTACACTGGGGCAAGGGCCCCTTCCCAATGTGAATCAGGGGTATCAGCATTGTAGACATGTTCACACACTGTTTTCACTAGGGAATGGGAAGTGAACTCAGGAAACATACTTCTGAAAATACAAATATCCACACACAACTAAGAGAGAGATCTTACAGGTAATGACTCCACATATTCTGAGGGCTTCACTTTTCTTATAGCGAAGGAAGGGGCTAGGCATGCACTTGTGCTTTGACTTTTTGGTCATTTTGTGGCACTGTTTGGGGACTTCTTTGTTTATTACTGTTTCAGAGAAAGAATTCTTTGTCACAGAACAGAATTTTCTATCTTTTCGTATGGGGACTAACAAGAGTATTTATTGAGAGAAAGTGCCATTGTTCATGGTGCTCTCTGTTTCTTGGTGGAATATTCAGCCTTGTGATTTGTGCAGTTGTTTCTTTTAGCTGCTGTGTGTCTGTGTGTTGCTGGGTATTGAACCTAGGGCTTTGCACACACTCGCCAAGCACCATACACTGACCTACATCCCCAACGTCAGACTTGTACAACTGATGCTAGAACCATACTACTGATTATAAAAGTGTTTATTTCTGTTACTACCCTAAACAGTGCTCTCTGTTTCTGCTTTCATAGAAGCTTTGAAAACTAAAGTGGGTTTTTTTTTCCATGTCATTTTAAAAAACATTTGAAAATTCAGAAATTTACAAAAGTGCCTTTCAGACTGATAATACTGTAGCATTTCTAAGCTGCATTATGGTTATACCTCAATAAAGAAGCAGTCGGACTCTAGGCTTTTAGTTCTAAGGCCCAGAGTGAACCTGGACTCTGAGAAACACCTGCTCCTTCAGATGTCTCATATTTTTCTTGAAGCAGTATTTCTAGCATCAACTGAGGAAGTAGAAGCTAGGATCTGTCCTTTCTAATCAGAGAATCTTGCCCTTTGAGTTCTAGGCCTAAAACCACACACGATATCAGACTACTCCATTTTCCTCATTGTTTGCAATGAGAAAAGCAAGGCTTTCAGTGTTTGCTTTGATACGTCAATCAAGCATAACCACATGCATTCATTATCTTGGGTGTAGGGCAAGGTAGGGTCCTGAGGGACTGAGATCAGGTGGCCTGCAAAGAGGAACTCATAGTTCAGTGAGCTTGTTTACATTATAAACAACTACCTTTCTGTTTGCAAGGTTAGGTGAAAGTTATTAGTTTGGATTATGTCCATATTGTAAAAGTCATTCTTACATTGTAACATATATTAGTACTCTTTCAAGATTGTGTATCAATATTTGTACTTTAAAATATTTTTTATTATTTTTATTTTATGTGCATGAGTGTATTGCCTGCATGTAGGTAAGTGTACCTGTGGCATGCAATGCCTATGTAGGTCGGAGTGGGCATCAGATCCCCTGGAACTGGAGTTATGGGTGGTTGTTAGCCATCATGTGGGTGCTGGGATTCGAACCCAGGTCTTCTGCAAGAACAGCCAGTGCTCTTAACCTTTGAGCCATTTTTCCAGCCAATATTTGCACTTTAAAGATGAGGAAGAACTACCAGGAAATGCAACTAAACACTGGCAGTCCTGCAGGGTCTTCCATGACCCCAGCCTCAAATTCCATGCCCTTACCGCTATTATTTGTAGCCCCTCTATAATAGGGGCCCCATGCCAGAAAGAGGACAAAAAGTCGCTAAGCTTTTTGCATTTTGTATAAGAAAGCTAGTCTGAAATTATGCTTCACTGTTTTCACAAGACTCCACAATCGCTATCTTTTTGAATGAAAGAATGAAAAAAATAATCAAAAATTTCTCTTGTGATCTTATTTTTGGTAGAGTCAGTTGATTTTATAGTGTTTAAACCTTGCAAACAATTAGTAGACCATAACTGAATTCAAATAATGGTTTGCTTTACAAATCCCCATCTATTCTGATTCAATTATTTTTTTTAAAAATGTGCATGTGTGAGCATAGCCTTAATAGTAAAAGTACTGTTACTTTAGTCCTCAGTTGAGCTTACATGTATGGTTAGGTAATTTTGTGACCACCAGGAAGACTTTAGTACAGAAAGAAATCTTTTCACTTGTTCATTAGTAATTTTCATAAAAGACTCCCTGGCTTGATGGCACTGAGTAATCACTGGACACACAGACAGACAGATACACACGTGTGTTTACCACAATACCACAAATCTAAAAACTATGTTGTTCAACTATCTTCTGTTGTACTGCTCTTCAACACCAAATTTTATGCTTTTGGTCATTTAGAAATACTTATGGAAGACCTACATTAATATCTAAAATCTGGACATCAAAGAATGACTTTCCCAGTTTCATGGTTAATAAGTGGCACAGTCAGGACATTCATAAGCTAAAACTCTGCTTAATGTAACCGTTATGCCATTGTAGTATGTGCCCTGTTTTATGTGTGTGTGTGTGTGTGTGTGTGTGTGTGTGTGTATGTGTATGTGACTGTGTGTGTGGAGAGATACACAGAGAGAACACATGACATAATTTTCCCTCTTTCAGTTTTTGTTTTCCTTTCCAAAAATTCTAATTGCCAAAGAGAGCAATGCACCAAGAACCAGTTAGTCTTCTGCCTGAACTCAGTACAGCCTTGACATTTATCTTCACTGTTCCATACTGCTAGGAGGATCGGACCTACTAGTACCCCCAAAGGGGAACAGAGATGTGTACAAGTGAGAGCCATCACTTTTCTGACAACCAGACAATTACTTAATGTTTTAGTCACCTTCAGTTCCTGACATTTTTTTTTTCTTCTTTTTGTCTTTTTGAGACAGAGTCTCCCTGTAGCCCCAGCTGTCCTGGAACTCACTATGTAGACCAGGCTGGCCTTGAGCTCACAGAGATCCACCTGCCTCTGACTCCCAAGTGCTGGAATTAAAGGCGTGCGCCACCACACCCAGCTAGTTCCTGACATTTTTAAAAATCATCAGGATACAAAATTTTAAAATGAATCCTTTTATAGTTAAAATGATCAGAAGTTAATTTTAAAAACTCCAAGTGAGTTTTCTGTAAAGATCTGAATGTTGTGTTATGCAAAAGAGATGTGGAATTTTATATTCTAACCATCCCAAATCTTGCCAATTCTATACAAAATCAAGAAGAAAACTGGACATAAGTCTGCAAATTGGTTCCACTAAACAAATTGATTGTGAGCACTTTGTGACCAGATAGACACAAAAATTGGGAATTTAGAATTCATTATGTAGTTCAAAGAAAGTTAAAGGACAGGTACTTTTGTGACTACTGAATCTAATGATGGAGTTTGTATTTTCTGTGTGATTTGTTTTCATTTTCATTTTCTGGAAGTTTTAAAACAATGTGGTCTATGTTTTTTCAGCACAGATAGTTTGAAAATACTATGCTAAAACACAACCAAGTCACAAATGTTACTATATTGAATTTAAAACACATTAAGTGTGAAATATCAAGTTAAAGTATGTAACTTATGGGTCTGGAGAGCAAGTCCTGCTCTTACAGAGGGCCTGAGTTCAGTTCCCAGCACCCATGGGCAGGCAGCTCTCAAGGGCCTGTAACTCCAGCTCCAGGGGATCCAATACCTCTCTTCAGGTCTTCACAGGTTCCTGCACACATGTGCACATTTACACACACACACACACACACACACACACATTTATTTTAAAATTAAAATAATATAAATTATACTATCAGATATTTCCTCTACTTGGTCATATGGGTAAATATTAGAGGACTCTGGAGATGCACAGCCATATAAAGATACCTTTTGACAAATTTAAGTTTTGCCAAAAATTTAGGAGGGTGAAGCCCTACTCATCACTCCAATAGTTGAATATTTTAACAGATCTGTGCTCAGTCTCTTATACAGTTATTATTGTGTTTCCATTTTTTCACTCATTCCATCCACATTCCATTCACTCAGCCTTCCAGCCATCCACCCCCTCATCCACTTATTTGTTTATTCATTGACTATTGGATGTAGACTGTGTCCTCAAGGTCTTTCTCTGGGTAGTGGGACATAATTCAATGGTAACACAAGGGGCTGTATTCATATTTTATTTGTTTTAAATTTTCTCAAGTGTATTTAGAGATGATTTAATTTAAAGCCCTTTTAGTTCCTTGATATATAATCCTTAGTGAGGACTCAGCCCCACTAAGGTCATTTGCAGATTATTCTTAGCTGATTACACCTCAACTCTGATGTCTCTGTTTTCCTGGTCTCATTATATGCTGGCCCAGCTCCCACTTATGGAATGACCCAGAAGCTAACAGATGGAGAAAATCGGTGAGAGCACATCAGAGTGCCAAAAGTAAGTTCATATAGCTGAAAAGGCGGGACCCACCATAGTAGTTGACTTTGGGCAAGTTGACAGGAGATGTGGCTAGGAAAGAAGCCTCTGAGGACGCAGGAACCTATACTACCAGGGGATTATTGAGACTTTAGGTACAGGTAACGTAGTGAACAATCCAGACCTTATGGCTGAATCAGCTCGTCTGGTGCTCTGTCTGGAGGGGAGGAAACAAGACTGCAGGGAAATTCTTTCTTGAATCCTAGCTGGCAAAGCGTAACAGATTCCACTGTGTGATTTTTTGGAAGAGTGAGGCATCAACATCTTTAAAGAATAATGTGATCTTTTCTTTTCATGTGGCTTTTTTGTTTTCTTTATCTTGATTTATCTTCAACAGTCCTTTTGTTATCACAAGAGAGAAAGTTTCCATCATGGATGTCATTTATGATGCCTTGTTGTGACACAGTCTGTTTTGCTGATGGATGTCCAGACAGTGTGGAATGGGGGAGGCCCAGTCATTCAATCTCCATCTGCTATTAAGCTGGGCATATAAACAAGAACACATGTTGAGACTGAGGTATTGATTGGAATGCCTAGGTATTTCTTCAGCAAGGTTTACAGAGCCTTGCTTTTCTCCCATGTGGTGTATATGGGAGAAGTTGGGGGAGGCCAAGAGCAAATAAGCACAAGCTAAAGACAGACTTGAATAAGCAGCAACATCTGGCAAATGACTTCCTCCCACGTACATAGGAAGGACTCTCCAGGGCAGCTAATGAGAAATGTTTTTCTTGGCAGCATATTAGCTTAATGTCCATCAGATCTGTGAACGAGCCTTCCTTGGGTTTATATTTCTAGTGGTGTTGGATCTAAAGTCTGAAGCTTACAACAGCCATCTATGTAGCCGTTCTGAAACACTGTCAGGTTTATTTGGCGGTCTTTTCAAAAATGTTTAAGTGTTATAAACATCTTATAATTTTTCATTATTTAAATTTTTGTTTATATCATCTTGATGAACTATTATTTATGTTGGGGAGGTTTACTACTGCATTTTTTTCTTGCTCAGTTAACACAGGGAACATTAAATTCTAACAATTTACTATATTGCTCTAGGCATAGCAGTGAGGTATATGCCTTCTTTCATTTCTTGATGCATAACTATTAACATTAAATGATTAATAACATGACTCTAGAATAACATAACATGTTATTCTATATCTTGTCCCTAGATTTGCAAAAGGCACTTTGAATCTTTTCTTACTAAGCTAGATAGTTTTTTACTGTTTTGGCAGACTGAGGAAGAAAAAAATATGTGCACCATATACTAAGGAAATAAAATAAAACAGAAGGTTTATAAAATAGAAAATTTTAGCGTCTTTTTTGTCTAGTCTCAATAGTGGTAATTTCTTGACTTTGTGCAACTCTAAAACAAAATATCAGAAAATGACTTTTTTCATTTGATATTTACTATTTTAAAGATAAAATAAAGATAGTAAAGCTTGCAGAGTCTATTGTGGGAATGTTGTGACTTATTGTTTCTCACTGTAGTGGGGATGGAGTGATATTTTCTTTGTTATGGGGAGGGGCATGGGACAATAGCATGTTCCTCCAGAGGGAAAGCAGAGTAGAATGTCCACATAAATATCCCATCTCACTTCTTTTCCCTCCCTTTATTTCTCAGTGATTACCGTTTATGAATACCAGAGGGAAGCAAAGTGATTTACACGTGGAATGATTCTATTTTATTATGTGAGAGTTGTGAATCTGTGACTGTCCCAGTTTCTAGATTTTATGACAATGCTTTATTTTTAATTTTTTAGTTTTTTAGGTATAAGCTGTTCACACTGAAACCATCTGTTTCTTTGAAGTCATGCACTTCTTGATAAACGATTCTATGAAACACTCAGGCACTTCTGTATCTATGATCTACAAGGGACAGAAAAGTCCTGGGATTTCCAAAGGGGAAGTTACATGAGCAGCAGATACCTGAATGACCACCCCACAGGAACTAAACCACCCATGGACCACTTCCTAGAAACCCTGCAAAAGGGAGAGACACTGTCATAGGCATAAAACAAATGAGTTATCCTGCTGTGTGTTGTTTTAGAAAAAGAGGATAAAGAATATAATATATGGGTGAGTGAGATGGCTCAGTGGGTGAATCTTGCTACCAACTGAGACCCATGTGGTGGAAGGAAAGAATCAATTGTAACTTCCACAGGTGTGTTGTGGTACATGCACACCCATACACACACACACACACACACACACTGAATAAATAAATATAACATATAAATATATATTGCATTTATGGTATTATATATTTCTATTTTGTATAAAGAATATAATTTACCTTCTTGAACAGAGCCCAAAGGAATTTGGAGAATGGGGCATCTGATATCTCTATCTAGAGGCACTGGACATTTACCACAAAGACTAGGTTTTGAGCTGGTGACTAGGTGGTAAGGGAGGGGTCCAGAGGAACAGCCCAGGAAGAGACAGTCATGGCCAACCATCAGTTTTAGTTATCTTCTTTTGTTTAATTGTAGTACTACAGATTGCACTCAGGGCTCCGGTATGCTAAGCAAGCACTCTACCACTGAGCTGTACTCCAGTCCTTACTTATATGTTGACATGAAGCCCTGAGAGCCTGACTCTGTGTCTCGCTCTATTGCTCTGGACCCAGATGATCAAGGAGCCATTGCACATCCTTCTTGGGTTTGTATTTGTTACATGCAGCTTGTAAGAGAGCAGCTCGGGGTCGGGGTGGGGGTTACCACAGAGATCCAAGACACTCCGAGGAGAACAAACTGGGAGGACCTCAACCCACAAAGGCATAGGAATCAAGTTCTGGTTGGTGTTCTGGAACTTTCTAAATGCCTGGTCTCTGTTCCCTGTTATGTTTATTTGTAAGTATTCTTGCCCTGTTCTGCTGTGAATGTGGCTGGCAGTTTTATATCCTCTCTACTGCTCACCAGTTATATCATAAAACTACCCCAAAAGATTAAGTTTTCTCTTGGTCCTTACTCTTCTCAGAAATAGCTAACAAAGGGTTAGACTAGTCTATACCATAATTTCACTGCTAGCCCATGACATTGAAGAAATTATTTAGTAACAAAATATGTACATGGCAGGACAAATTCTTGTGCCAGTGAGAAAGGAAAGAGGAAGAAAAACCTTTTTCCCAGAAGTTCAGGATGGTCTCTGGCAGTGGTTTAGTTCTTGCTTGATGGACAGTAGCTCTGTAAGAAAGGCTTAGTCTGGGATAGCAAGAATAATTTGTTAATCTGTGTTGTGCTGTTAATTCTCAGTCCTCAAATTCATTACTTAGCTCTATATACCTCTAATCCTTGGCTCTTTTCCATCCTTATAGATTCATTAGGAAACACAACTTATAGCCTTGATACCTGATCTGTGGGAATTTTAACATGAGTATTACATGTAAGTCAAATAACCACCCCCCCCCCAAAAAAAGAAAGGCTTAGTCTTCATCCTAGAGCTATTGGGAGGTGGTGGGGAGGTTATCAGGACGTGGGGCCTTGTGGGAGGCCTTGGGTGGGACTGGGAAGGGGTGCCCTTGAAGGAGATTATGAAACTCTGCTTTCATTCTTTCTCTTTCTGTCTTTGCTTCTGGGCCACCATCAGGTCAGCAGCAGCATCGCCACATGCTGTGGTGTGCTGGGCCTCCACAGCCCAAACTCAACAGGGCCAAGGAAACATGGACTGAAGTCTCTAGTCAAAATAAACCTTTCCTCCTTATAAGTTGATTATATCTATATTTTGATACAGTAACAGAATGCTGACCCCCATTCTTTTAGAACTCCTATAGCATTCATTCAGAGGACCCGTCAAACTAAAAGCTCATTTACAACATCTGGAACATAATAGCTCTTTTAGTCAAGGTCAGGACATGGAGAATCTGTGAAAAATTACTTCCTTAGTTTACTCATAATTTAGCAGAAATTCTAACCGTAACTTGAATCCTTTCTTTTTCCCAGACTTACCTTGTAATGCAGAGACTGTTTCTAGTACTTAAAATACAACAGTATGCCATGAAAACTGACCATAAGTAATAAACCATAGACAGGAAAAGCTTTCTTTTATTGGAAAATTGCTGAGTTTATCCTTTTCTTTAAAAATGTGTGAAAAGATATGTGTCTTGAATAACTATTTCCTGTTTCTTTTTCCATATGTCATTTCTCTTCCACTTTTCTAAAGGAGATGGTATTAGTTACATGGAAATGAGCCCTTTAAGTTTACATTTTTAAAAAATCTGGCAGTTTCCTCAGTCACTTTAAAAATAGCTTATTTTTATTTATTTATTTATTTATTTGTATTAGTGTATTGCCTGCATGTGTGTAAGTGTACCTGCATCGTGCAATGTCCACAGAGGTCAGAAGAGGGAGTTGAAGCCCTTGCAACAGAAGTTATGTATGGTTATTGGCCACAATGTGGGTGCTAGGGACCAAACCCAGGTCCTCTGCAAGAGCAGCCAGTGCTCAATCGCTGAGCCCTCTCTCCAGCCCCTCCTTGGTCATTTTTTTTCTGGTCTCCATAGTTTTGTTAATGTTGAATACCACAATATCTGCCTATTCTCCAAGCCTTCCTAACCACTCTGCAACTTGGATCTTGCTGAATGCTTCTTGTTGTTATATGTATTGCTATACACTTAAGTACTTAGCTTTTATTTATATGTTAGGTTAGCTACTCTTCCTCCTCAGAGAGGCTGCCAGACTCTAAATCCTGTACTCTTCTATGCTAAACTTTATTTGTTTTCTTATGTAGAATATTCATCCCTCTTTTGTGTCTGAAAGATTCAGTCTCCTATTGGATCTTACAGATTCTCAAGAATCCAGTTTCCCATTCTTGAACTCTTTTCTAAACAACCTTCTTTGTGCTCACATATTTCTGATGCCAACCTGCGAACACTGTAGTTGTCGTATTTATTCACTCCTGCCCTTTCCACTTTGCTCATTACTCAATCCACTGGTTTGGACTCACAAGCTTTTAAACACCAGGTTCAGCTATCTTGCTTTCTACACTCCTGACTATAATTCTCCTTGATGTGGAACTCTTGCCAGTTAAAGTTTACCTTACAGTGATCTTCTAATACTCTGTCCTTTATTACAACAATCGATGGTGCCTCAACTCTGCTACTGTATTTAATGTAATATTTATGGTCACTATGTGAAAAAAAAAAACAAAACCTGTTATTCCCATTACGTAAGTGATGAAAGAGGCTGAAACAGCATTATCAAAGCAACTGTTTAGAATCCATCATTCACAAGGTCATCCACATTCCAGGTGGTTTTATCTCAGTCAGGAGATAAGTCCTCTCTCTGTGATGTGGGGAGAAATTTTGATCAAGGTTCAAAGTTCAAATCATTATGATCTCCAATTGGATTGACATGGAAGTATTTTTATCACTTATTTGCTACAGATACAAATGTTTATTCTACATAAAAATATAACAAAAATGCCAGGCATGCTGGTGTATGCCTTTAATCCCAGCACTCAGGAGGCAGAGACAGGTGGATCTGTGTGAGTTCATGGCCAGCCTGGTCTACATAGTGAGTAGTGAGTTCCAGGCCAGCTGAGGCTACAGGAGGACCCTATTTCAAAACAAAACAAAACAAAAACAAAGCAAAACAAAAGAAAATCTAAGGAAGGCACCTCAGCTCTTTAAAGTGATATTTGTACAATGAAAATAGAATTTCATTTGTCATTTACTTGTCCTAGTTTGGTTTCTGATGCTCTGTTGCTGTGATAAAACACTGACCAACAGCAAATTCAGAGAGAAAAGGGTTTATTTCAAGTGATAGTCCATCACTGAGGGAGGTCAGGGCAGGAACTCGAAGCCTGGAAGCAGGAACCAAAGCAGGCCCATGGAGAAGTGCACCTTCTGCCTTGCTCAGCTTCCCCTCTTTTACAGCCCAGGCCCACCTCCCCAGAGATGGCACCACCCACAGTGGGCTGGGCCCTCCTACATCACTCAACAGTCAAGAAAATGCCTCACAGACATGCCATAGGCCATTCTGATGGAGGAAATTCCTCAGTTGAGGGTCCTCTTCTTAGATGACTGTAGGTTGTATCAAGTTGACAAAAACTAATCAGCTCATTTGTGGTTTCCTGAGGATTCAAATGTAACATGTTGAAATAAGGATCTATAGCTCATAATTTGTTTTCTTTCATTTTGGCTGTTGAAAGGAGATAAGCTACCTATATTACCAAACTACATAGGAGACTACTAACTGTAAACATTATTGTGGAAAAAGGCACCATGATTTAGAGAACTCACATTTTGAATTGTTTCATATTGAGAGGAAACTTCAGAATGCTTCTTTATTATTATTTTTCACTAAATCTGCCCAAAATTTGAAAAACTCAGTTTATTATCAATTGTAGTTATTGATATGTACCCTTTTAGCTTTATAAATATCACACATATAAGCAATATATGTAAATGAAAGAATACTCATATTATATATTGGACACTTCAGCATCATTGTGGCTTTAAAAGCGTTTAGGAAATTTGTTTTAATTATCAAATATTTGCTTAGTCAAGTATTTCTACAGTAAAAATATATGAATATAAACTTATACTAAAGAATAATAAGAAAATGGATAATAAAGAAGGCACACTACATTTAAGCTTGTCAAATCTATCGATTTTAAAATTTAAAGATTTGATAAAGCCTTTAGCCAGTTATTATAAATAAAATGAAAATTATTATAATAAAACAGTTTACTAAAAGGGATATAGTAGATAATGTAGGTTTATAATTTATTTTTGCTGTTAAAATGCTCATAACAATAACTTATATACCGCTTTGTGCAAAGGAGATGGAGGACGAGAACTAGAGAATGAGCATCATAGAGCCAGGATAAAGGTATGTTAAGGGGAAGAGGCTTGTCAAAAAAAAGGTTTGCTAGGAGAGAAATATCTGCAAAGAAGGGAAGGAAGAGATGTAAGTGAAGGAACATTTGGATGGGAAAGACCTGAACATCCTTAAAAGCCAATCTTACAGGGCAAATTGAAAGAGGTCCTCAGTAATCCCTGGGGCCCCTGAGGAGCTGGTTAAGCATGCCATTGAAAGCATTATAGAGGGCAGCCATTACCCCACAGAACAGAGGGGTAGCCAGAAATGCTATAGAATATGATAGACCACATAATCTAAACTTGATAAAGAAAGAGGTAAAGAAAGGATAAAAATAAGACAGATGGATTAGATCAAGATAACAAGATCAATGAAGTTGTGGGAAAAAATCTGTATTGAGAAAATTGGAAAGAAAAAAAAAAGTTGTGGCCTGACAGTAGAATGCTTAAACTAGTGTTTGGGATTCTACATGTTCATTAGTCTCAAATGCCACTGAAGAAATACATGCTAATGTTAAGTACTGGTGGAAGCTATAGGAAACAAGATGGTTAGGAGGCCCAGCAGTCAGGTTGTTGGATTATCCTCCAGAGATGACAATGTTATGGAGGCAGGAAAGTGGCAAAGTCTGATGGGTAAAAGAGTAGATGAATGATCTGAAGCCCAGAGTGATGAATGAGATAAAGTTATAGAGTCAAGTGGTAATGTAACAGGAATTGCCACTTTCAGAACAGGCACTGGGGACTGAGTAGAGAAATCATGAGCTGTATTCCTGTTGTCAGAGTCTTGGGGGCATAATCTCCAAAGCCTAAGCCCCCAGCCACAGTGTCTTATGGCATTTATGGATAACTCAGCATCATTCCAGACCCATTAGGTCATTGATGGGTTTGAATTCCTACCTACCCATTTGGAGGTCAGGCACAAGGGTCCCAGAGGCCTTCTGGCCTATGTGACAAGAGAGAGCATGTTTACAGATGCAGAAGCAAAGGTTAGGCAAGCAGCCATTTCCTCAGGGCTTTCATGGGGGGCTGCTTCCTCAGACAAAGCTTTGATGGTTCTCTTTCTCTATCAGGTACCATTTTCTATCCCAGTATGGCCTGTGTTACTCAACATGCTGTGACAAATGCCTGAGGGAAATAATTTAAAGAAAGAAAGGCTATTTTTGACTCACAGTTTCAGAGGTTTCACCTTATGACCTGCTGCTTTCAATCCTTTGGCCCGTGGCCAGGAAGAATATCATGACAGTATGAGCATGTACAGAGGAGTAGTGGTCAGGAAATAGAGAAGAAGGACAAGAGCAAGACATTATCTTCAAAGACATGCCCCTAGTGGCATTCCTCCTCTAGCTAAGCCTTATCTCCAGGTTTCTACCACCTCCCAATAATGCCAAGAAATTACCAGTCCATCAATGGATCAATCCATTTATTAGGTCAGAGCCTTCATAATCTAATCACCTCTCAATGATTGGATTCACTTGCTGGGGGGCCAAGCCTTCAACACATGACACTTTCAGGGAGGACACTTCCTTTCAAACCATAACTTAGCCCCAACAGAACAGGGTATTTTACTAGGAAGGACAGGAAACGGGAAGAGGGAAGGCAGAAACTTCACTTCCTAATTCTAATGTTGGGTGAATGAAAAAAGAAGCAGTCATGGCTATAGAAATTTGCAGAGAAAGCTGTATGTGTGAGGGACAGGTTAGGGTCAGATGTGGCAAGGAGATGAATGGAACCTTTAGAAAAAACTTACAGATGATGATTTTGGAACAATAATTCCAGATAGAACCAGTGGGAGGAGGGCAACAGTGGTAAAGAACTAAAATGATGGTGTATTAGAATACTGTGCTTCTCAATTATAACATGTATCTAAATGGCCTTGCTAGAATTCAGATGGTCAGTTAGATGATGAGTTTTCCAATTAAGGCTAGCACTATTGGTCTTAGACATTACTTTCTCAAGGGATTAGAATACATGCTTGTTTTATTAGGGAGGAGAAATGGCTGCTTTTTAATGTTAATTGTTGAAAACCAGGTAACAACTTGATTCAACCTACTATATGCAGGGGAGTTTTTATGTGTGTTGTATTAAATGGTCTAATCTTTCTGATAACTCTTCGAGGTAGGTATTATTATCACTCCATTTTACATACAAGTAACAGATGTACTTGCTCAAGAATATACCAGTGGTAGAGAGAGCCAGGATTTGAACTCAGGCAACAGTGACAAACTAACATAAAATGGAATTCATGAGAGACATGGACATATAGCTTCAAAAGCCTGTATGAGAAGAATTAGCACTGGGCCCACCAGGCAAAGATCTTATGTCCTGGAGAAATATGTGAATAAATGAATGTCGCTGCTCTCTTCAATTCTTAGGTGACAATTTGCAATGATCACTCTCTTTTTTGTTAATGTCCATTTTCACTGACATGTGAACACAGTTTTAAATTTAAAGTAGCAATAACTTTCCATGGACTAGTTAAGAGTACCCATTTGGTTATGATGACAAACACCTTAGCCCCCCTATTCCCCAAGATGTGACACTTAGATAAATGATTTCTTTGTATTCTTTAGTCATCTTTACTGGCCATTCATGTTGGCTACTTTGGTACTTGTTGGGGGTACTCTGAATGGCTCTAGAAAATAATCATATTTATGACAGCTGGGGCATAACATCTCCATCCACATCAGATCAGCAGTCTAATCACATTCTATTGGCAAACCTTTGCTTTCCTTCTCATCCAACTTTCACTAGGTTTATTCCAAAGGGAATTTATAGAGAAAGGAGAGAGACTTTATCTTGCATAAAGAAAAAAAATTATTATTTTTCTCTTTTTCAAGATATTCATTCATTTAGAAGGGAGGTTTTGCCTAAGGCAGGCAACTCAAATGGGTATTGAATCTAGTTCCATGAAAGAGGCCATTCATTAATTCATGCAATATTTAACTAGAACTTCCTCATTCATTGGCCTTATACACAAAAGTAAAGGACCTAGAGGGGTTCCAAAGGTTGTATTTCACTATTAAATAATCTTGTCTCAGGTCTCTGCCAGAAAATATGTTCACAAATTAGAAGGACAGATGTCTAAGAATTGTTAAATAATAAAATGTTGTCAGTATTAACTTTTAGATAAATCACAATTCTAAAATCAAACTCTGAGAAAAGTAAATGGAGTGAAAGATAAAGATCATGTAGAAAACTCTCTTTTGGAAAGTTTGCTCTGTCTACTCTCAGCCTGGAGCAGCATATTATACACCCTGTAGGTTGTCTTCAGGAAAGGCAAATGCAGCTTTTAGAAATGCTGCTTAACACAATAAACAAGTGGTAAAGGAAGCAATATAGTTTTGATCACCAATTGTATGTAAGACTGTGCAGTTGTAGTAAGATTCAAAGTATTGTTTATTTTTTAACATTTTATTATATGGGTATGAGTGTATTGCCTGCATGTATGTAAGTGCACCTGTGCCATGCAATGTCCACAGAAGAGGGTGTTGGATGCCCTGGAACTGGACTTAGGTTGGTTGTTAGCCGCCATGTGGATACTGGGAACTGAACCCAGATCCTCTGCAAGAGCAACTGGTGCTCTTAACACAGACATCTCTCCAGCTACTTGTTTTAAATTACTTAAGTACTAGCATGATGGCACCATGAAGACACCATTATCTTCTCCTTAGAAAAGTGTAACAGCCTCTTAACTGAGGTTTGAAGGTTTGAAAGTTCCGTGCAATATTGGTCCTGTAATCCTCTTACCATTTTGATCAAAATCAGCCAATGAATTTGATCCTATGTAGCTTCATTTCAGAAAGTACAAGACTGAGCAGAGAAATTAATTCTCTCAGAGAAAATTTCTATGGGAAAATCAAGATTTGGAATTGCCTGGACCTTCAAACAGAATGTCTTGTCAATCAATAAAATAGCCTCTTACTACCAATATATTATTTCATGGGTTAAATGTCAGCTCTCACATTTTAGGTTTCAGAACATGTTTCACATACATGCTCTATTGTAGCTCAAGCAGGTACATCATTTTTATTAATAGTTCATATAGCATTTTTCCCTGATGTCATCCTTTTCTTGTCTTAATGTGCCTAAAATATATTAAAAGATAAAATTAGAAATTAGTAATGCATCTCATTTTATAGAGTCTTATTATAAACTAAATTTATTGTTTTCTTTGACTGAGTGATCTACAGCCTCTACCTTGTTTCAGGCCCTGACAGTCTGCCTTCTTCTTGATCCATTCTACTTGTTAGGCTTCATTGAATTTTTTTTTTTTTTTTTTGGTCTTTTTGAGCCAGGGTCTCCTTACGGCCCCAGCTGTCCTGGAACTCACTATGTAGACCAGGCTGGCCTGGAACTCACAGAGATCTGCCTGCCTCTGCCTCCGGAGTGCTGGGATTAAAGGTGTGTGCCACCACGCCCGGAAGTTCACTGAACTTTTTATTAGACTTATGAAATTTTTCATTTCAAGTTTCGTTTTGGTTGGCTTTTCTTCAGAATTTCCACCCCTTTTTAAAATTTCATTTTTGTATTCCAAATTTTCTTCCTCATTTCATACATCTGTTGGTTTGTATATTTTGGTTCTTATTCTGGCATATATTCAGAGCTCCAGAGTTCCTTGATCATATTTACAATTGCTATTTTGAGTTCACTGTCTGGTGTGTCATCTAAGTTTCTTTCCTAGGGGAACATTAGTATGAGGGTACTAACATTTGGAGGAGACCTAGGCATCACAAAGGTTGGTTGTTGGCTTTATCCATATCAAAAATAACATGGATATCTGTGTCACCATTGTTGAGTGTATATTTGGATCCCTATTTGTTGTTACCCCCACTTTTCAGGTTTTGGATAAGCAGAGTTGTTTTTAAGTCCAATCTGGGACTTAAATGCTGATGTGCAAATTTGGGTATCAGAAGTGGTCCCAGTTCAGCTAGGGCCAGGTATGACTTTTGACCACAAGCCTGGACCCTCCACAGGACAAGAAGTTTCTCCCAGTAATTCCTCTGAAGTCAACATTGGAGGGCCAGAGAGAGGCAGAGATGAGGGCTACCAGTGGAGCACACAGACACTTGGCACAGGTTTTCAACTGATAGTTCTATGTCCGGGTGAGTAGGAGGAGGGATATTCTGGAGTGCACCAGGGGCTCAGGCACAGGTCATGGTGTGGGGGCAGTGCTATCTGTGGAATGCACGCAAGGGCTGTGCACACAGGTCACCAGATGGCCAAAAAGCATTATGAATAAAATAATGGAGAACAACCACAGGAATTTTTTGGATACTGAATAATGAAGAAAGAGCTTTTCAGTTTCTTCCAGTTCCTTTAAACACAAATCAGTAGGCTCAAATATTCACTTCTAGGTTCCAGTTTTTCATGAAAGTTAAAGCCAGTCACAGTTGATTGCAATAGTTCAATGCTTATTTCAGAGTTTCTGAAAGATTATTCCTTCCAATCCAAAAAAAAAATCACTAAAAGCAATATACATAAAAGGATAGCCTTTAGATGTTGAAAACAAAGAAATAAAGAATAAGTAAATGCAGCTTAAAATGTTTCTGAAGGACCAGAGTGAGATGGCTTAGTAGACAAAGCTGTTTGCCACCAAGTCTGAGAACCTTAGTTCAATCACCAGGACTCAAATGGTGGAAGGAGAGAACTGACTCTCTGAAGTTGTCCTCTGACCTTTTCATGTGGCTTGCTGCACATGGGCACTGTTGCACCTGCATGTATGTGCACATGCATACAGAGAGGGAGAGAGAGAGAGAGAGAGAGAGAGAGAGAGAGAGAGACGTACACACAGTGCAATAAAAAATTTTTAAATATTTATGCAATTGTCTGGTCCTGTACCATAAGACTTTCTTAGAGTGTTTTTTGTTTTTTAAGGAAACAGTTTACAGTTTTTCTCTTGCATTTGCAGACAGGAAGATGCAGAGATCAATCTTGGCTGAATCCTGCTTTGCCTTGTCATGTGTAAGGTATAGATAGGAGACTAGGAGTCTCCACTGCGCTTCCTGCTCTCAGTGACCCAGAGGCATTTTGCTGTGAGTTAGCAGCTTCTTTCTTGCCAGGTCATTAAGATCCCCTGCATGCCTCTGTGACAAGCTCTGTCTTTCAGGAGTTCAGGATGAATACTTTAGGGAGAACTGGGGAATTCCTTGTTATCAAATTGATCTCTGAGAGGTTTCTTCACTTTCAGAGTGCCAAGAGTGCAGATTTATTTTGGAGTGAATCCAGTTAATGTAAACGTGCGTGGACACACCTTTTTCAGTCTGCTCTAAACTTTCTCTGTCCTTTCTAGTTACCTGAATGACTAATTACCTCTATAAGAGTTTAATTTCTGTTCAAGAGAAGAAAATTTCAGCTCAGGATTAGATAAAGGCTGATATTGTTATTAAGAGTAATCTTTCAATTGGAGTTGGATAAAATTGATGTTACCATAGGTGATTTTTCTGTTAGATCTCTAGAAACCTTAACTGAGGTTTTCTTTAAATCAAGTGTTTCTTTCCTACAACTCATTTTTATTAGTGGAGAGGTCCATAAATGAGAAAGCATGATCCGCTGTTGATGGACACTCAAATAAAGAGACGGGACACCAGGCTTTCAGCCAGGAAGCAGCATTCACGTGTGTTGGCACTGCTCAACGTAGCCACATCCAAAGGCTGAGCCCTGAGTGCGGCCGGACATTGCCTTATATACCCTTCCTTAGTTCCTCTTTACATTTAAGTCTCTGTCTCCCTTATTTGGTAACAAATATTCTGATTGGGTGTTCTATGATGCAGGATTCCAACAGTGTTATACATGCACACACAGACACGATTATGCCACATTGCCTTTTCTTTGTTCTGGGAAGGATTTTACAAAACTTTGGCAAAGCCACCTTCATCTTTGTGGACTCTGGCTACTCTTATATATATATAATACAAAGAATTTGTATTAGGTGATTGCCAAGGTGCCTCCAGCTGCCTGGGAAGATGTGCTAGAAGGAACATACTTACACTCATGATTACATTGTTCAACATGGCTTATTAACTATTCTTGCCCTTTAGCTTGAATACCAATCACAACATATGAAAATAAGTAAGTGTGACTTCTGAGGTCAGATGGTTTACCAGCTGTGCCTTGTGGTCCTGTCACTTCTCCTTAACCCTGTTTAGTATTTATGAAGAATGAGAGAGAGAACAGAACAGGGTGGATATCAAGGGGATGATTGTTTCAAGTTTAATGACAATTAAAATGAAATTTTCTATGATAATCATTACCATGAATAAAGGGCTTGTTTATTTATGGTATTGCTCTGGTTAAAAAGGGTTAGATTTAAAGATGTTGTATTAAAACATGAGGAAGTTTACTTCAGTGACAGGAATAGAAGGCATTTTACACAAACCAAACTGTAAAGTAGTTGTAGTGGATCTGAAAAGGGGGAAGAAATGTTTAAAAGACTGACACCTCAACTGAACAGACTCAGTCTATGCACTATGAAAAGAAAAATTATGTTGATAGTGGTAGGGGAAAAGCCACCAATCATAAACTGTTCATAAGTAATCATAGTTTGGGGTTCTCCCAATCAATGAATGAAGACAAATATTTAAAAAACAAGTGGATTGTTCCTCTAGAACCTTCAGATCCTTTCTGTTCTATTAATTAAGGAAGCAAAAAAATGTTCTTGATGGACCTGCAGGAAAGGTATAATTTTTCAACACCAACAATGGGCGGAAACCTAGTGGGGGAGGGAAAACATCAATTAGCCACTTTGGGAGATGGATTAGCTCCCTTAGGCTCCTGCTTGCCATTTCATACGTACGTTTTTACTCTAATTCACTCACTAGGGTTCAAGAATTAATGCAGGCCAGAAGGGCAGTGGTTTGTTCCCCAGGCATCAAAAGTGTAGTGCCCATGGTTATTGCTTCTAATAAAATGTTACATTCACTCCATACCTTTGATCCCTGCTCAAAGACATTTTCCCTTCAAAACACTCTCATTAACCCTAGCATCATCACCAAGATTAAGGGGCTGAAATGCCATATCATTATCTTGAGGATGTTTTTAGAGGAAAGGATTAGCCCTAGAAGGGAGGAATTCAGATCATGGTGAGTGGGAACTGGAAAAGGGTCAAGAAACTGGGGCTCCTGGGAGTGATGTCAGAATCTGACTCCAGGAACGAGCACATTCTCAGGTCTTCTGCTCACCTGCTTCTTACCAGAAGTCTTGCATTTGATAGAAGGGCTACTGGGAGTTCTGCCTTTCCCCAAGATGATTGAAGAGATCTACTGTTCCACTGGCTACCAGTACTTGCTTTTTTATTTTATTTTTATGGGTATGAGTGTTATGCTTGCATATGTGTAAATGTGCCTATGTTGTGCAGTGCCCACAGAGGACAGAAGGGGGCATCAGATCCCCAGGAACTGGAGTTACAGATGGTTGTTAGCTGCCATGTGGGTGCTGGGATTCAAACCCAGGTCTTCTGCAAGAACAGCCAGGGCTCTTAACAGCTGAGCCATCTCTCTAACCCCTCAGCTTTTAGAAAGTCTTGCAAATTCTCCCTCCCATAGTATTTAAAGCTTAATGAAAAGAAATTATGTGACTATACTAGAAAATTTTCCATTTGTGAGACAGGCTCTACAATGAGTCTGTCCTCAAAGTAATTAGGCAATGGAACATTGAACACACAGGCACACAACTACTCCAGAAGATGGGCCTTCCATGAGTAGCAAATGACCAGGCCAGTTGTGGCTTGGTCACATTAAGAACCTTTTTTCCTTTCTAGATTCCAAAGTCTTCCTTCCTTCAAATAATGGGGTTTGTCTGAGAGCTGATTTGTAGTTTAAAATAGACATCTGTACCTTCCATGACACATTGATCTCTAGCAAAATCCCATGCAAGGTGGATTCACTGAGACAATTTTAGGTTTCCTGTACTTGTAAAAACACCTGAAACTTCAGGGAGTATCAACTTGTTCCTCATAGCTGTAATAGTCAGGTAGGGAAGACAAACCATCTTTTGAACAGAAATAAAAATATTCCCTCTTTTTCTTTGTTCATTTTGTGTTACTACTACTGGGTGACTGTTTGTTCTTTATTTAAATCAATGATATTATTAAGTAGATTAAGAACATGAGCTTTGGGGTGGAGAGATAGCTCAGTTAGTAAAATGCTTGCCATGAAAATATAAGGACTTGAGTTTAAGTCTAAGAACCAACATAAAAAAGGCCAGACGTGGTGGTGTGCACTTGTAATCCCAGTGCTGTGGAGGAGGGTGCAGGTGCTGTGGAGGAGGGTGCAGGTGCTGTGGAGGAGGGTGCAGGTGCTGTGGAGGAGGGTGCAGGTGTATCCCTGGAACCTGCTGGCCAGCCAGCCTAATCAGCAAGTCTCAGATCAGCAAAAGATCCTGTCTCAAAAAACACAAAATATGGTACCCAAGGAGCAACACCTGAGGTTGACCTCTGACCTCCATACACATGCACACACACTCATACATGTGCACACACACCAGCACACATACATACATACATACATACATGCATACACACAAAGAACATGGGTTTTGATGTTATTAAAACCTTGAGTAACTTTGGACTTTAAACCTCACTCTTCATTTTCTTTTCTTAAAATAGAGTGATAATTATACCACAGAGCAATAAATGACATGATCCTTCAAAGTGCTTCATAGAGGGCATAGATGCAGTCAGGTCAATTAATATTGGATGTTATTGACTCCTGGCACTCTTGACTTATACATAAAATAATTACAGTTTAGAGGCATATTGAATACTTGAAAGTGGCCACAAATGTCAAAGTTTCACCCAATTCTTTTGCTAATGTCAAAAGGACAATAAAAGGTTCTATCAGCTCCACAAACTCCCTATTTTTATCTTTATCTCTGCAGGAATGACTTTTACAAAATGGATATACTCTGGGCAAATAACTTTTACCTAAGCTTACAACTAAAAATTAATCTTATCTTTGCTTGTTTATAATGTAGACAAACTCACTTGTGACCTCCTCTTGTGACCTGGGAATACAGCCTCGATCCCTCATGACTCTTTCTTGCCCTTGACTCAGAATAATGTTTGAATTTGTATATGTGTGTTTTACAAACCAAAGTGCTGCATACAGCACTTATTTTATTGAAAGCAATGAGAGAAATTGATAACATCTATTTATGATTCTGTGTATGCTGTTTTCTCAGTAGAGATCAGAAGGGCATAATTCTGATATAAGTGTCTGACTTTTACTTCCCTGTGTCATGCTGGATGGACTGTTTAATAAAAGCAAGAGCTGAAGAGTGAAGTTTGGAGAGGATTTGCAAGGAGCAGATTCTCAGCAGTTCGGGTCCACTCTTGGCTTAGAATGGATGCTAGGAGGAGCCAGGCATTTTTTTAATCCAGGCATGGTTGTAATGTGGCATCATAGAGCAACTGTTGCATATCTCTAGACACTGTAACATCTAAATTTTCTTCACAGATCTTTGTTCTGGTCTGAAAGAGCATAATTTTAGTTTCTTAGGTTTTTGGAACTTAGTCACAGAAAACGCATATTTAATCACAGCTGTCTTAAGATTCTCGATTTATTTAAATGTGTAGAAGGAGAAGTTTGTTACTTGGAAGGGATGTCACAATTCTATACTGTGTCTGACCATTTAAGATGATTCTCAAAAATCTTAGGCCCAGATACACCATTCAACAACATTTCTGCAGGTGAGACCTGACTTCACTCGCTTTTTCTTGTTTGAATGTAGCCTTATCTGAGACAAGGTATCCCTATGTAGCTCAGGCTGGCCTTGAACATGATTCTCCTGGCTCTACTCTAGTGTGCTAGGATTGCAGTGTGCATCACCACTTCTGGCCCAGCTTCACTCTGAAAGCTTCTTGTGTGTTCTACATGCAGCTAAGGGTGAAACCCGTGCTAGCAGGTGTTCATCTGAAAACTGTGATAAATCTCGTAATGTTGGGACCCAGCCTCAGAGATTCTGGATTCAGTAGATCTTGATGAAGTCCTGGAGTTGCATTTTTAACAAGTGTACACCCAGTGATTTCTCCTTCCCTCAGAGACTATGGCTGAGGCTCTTGGCACCGTGTACTGGGAAACATTGCTGCCTACTAGTAATCTCTTCAGTGATCCCATTTTTCTTTTTTGCATGTGTATGTGTGTGGTGGTGGTAGTATGTATGTATGCATGTGCTCATGTGTGCACATGTATATGTGCATATGCATGGAGGCCTGAAGTTGAGGTGGTGGTCTTCCTCAGCTCTCCAGATCTTATTCATTCAGCTAGCATCTCTCACTCAAACCCAGATCTCACTGATAAGGCTGATTCAACTAATCAAGCTAGGCATCTTGCTCTATCTTCTAAGGCTGGGATTTCCAGTGGCCTCTTTACCCCCTGGTTTCATGTGGATGGGGTGGAAGGGGATGAACTCAAGTTCTCATGCTCAGCAGGAAGGTGAGCCACTTCTCCAGCCGTGATCCCATTTTTAAATACAGACAATTCTAAACTAGAGCAGAAGTCCCCATGATACACAGTGTTCCCTCTCTTCCAAGCAGCCATATAAAAATTTTTGGTTTTCTTTCTGATATGTAGACAAGTTCCAAGTAACACCGTTGCAGGTATTAATAGCTTTGAAGGACATGGAGAATGGACAGCCTCCCACATGGCTTGCTTTGAACCCCACCACTGATGTCCCCGGTAAACATTAGAAAGGTAAACATTGAATTAGATATTCCTTGTTATTTAAATCACCATATTAAAAGGTAGAAGTATCTGGGCTTTGTTGAGGCTCATTAAAGCAAAGATACATCTTCCTAATTATCCTTGTCCTTCCCAGAAGCCCCTCCCTTGGTGAAGCCCTCTGCGGTGCTTTCGTCAGGCAGAACTGTAGAACTTTGTCTTTTCTGAGCCCTAACTCAAAAAAGCATAAGGTTTCATTTTCCTTCTTTTCGCTCCTCTTTCTTTTGGATCCTGGCCAGGAGCTAGAGTAAGTTTTCTCCAGCACTCTGTGCTTTCCCACTCTTTGTCTGAAGCCCTTTCTCCTCCTGCCAGGTAGCTACTTACCAACCCCCACTGCAGAAGGCATGGTCTTCTCTCTTTTTCCCATCTTCCCTCCTGGCAGCTGCCAAGATTTACAGCTAGCCTGCCCCATTGTTTGTCCCTCAAACTAATAAAATTGCCTTAGAGCTTCCTTCTGACTCTGTTTTAAAATTTTTTTGTTAGTGAGATTAGGAACCCAGAAAGGAAACCTTGATTTCCCCTCCTAGGTGCTTGGGAATGACTGAGTTCAGCTCTCTAGCATCATGTAAAAGCTGAGCATGACAATGCCTGTCTGTCACCCCAGCATGGAGGAGGCAGAGACAGGCAGATCTCAGGGACTTGGGGGCCAACCAAATTACCCCACATGGCTAGTGAACCCCAGGTTCAGTGACAGGGTTTCAAAAAATAAGTTGAAGATGGACTGAGGAAGACACTTAACAAACACACAGGTGAGTGTCCCCCTGAGTTTGCACACACACACACACACACACACACACACACACACACACACACAGTAGCACCTCTGAGTTTGGGAGATGGCTTCTTGCAATGCTCTCAAAAGTTACTTAATTCAGGAGGCAAATGGAGAAAGGCTGTAGCAGACTTTTGGAGAGACTTTCCAGAGGTGCCTGGGAAAATTTCCAGACACTGATTCTGCTGGCAAAGCTAAATTTTCCCTGGGGCACAACCCATTGTTTAATTTTATTAAATTTTTAAAATAATTATCTTTTAGGTTTTCAACCATCTCCTGAGATTTCTTGAACTACAACATTCCACATTCCTATTCAATGAAAGCCCTTTTGATTGAGCCTCATGTGATGCTGTTACATTCAACATTGGATTTCCTGTTTGCTTTGTAATGAAATACAACTAAATTTTACACGTTAAATTTCCCTCAAGTCCCTTTCAGCCTCTTGGGTTTGACATTCCTTGGAGACACCCCATGCATTTCCCCCTTGTGAAATCTGAGCTGTTGGATACACCATGCTTAACCCCTGCAACTAGACTCCAGAATAATCGTTCTTGAGAAGGCCAGTGGCCTATGTTTTTTTTTTTTTTTTTTTTTTTTAAAATATTTCTTTTATTGAATTTTAAACTAAGTATACAAAAAAGGTTTTTTTTTTTTGGTTTTTTTTTTTTTTTTTTAACCCACATGAAAAAAACAAATAAACCAAAAAGAAAACAAAGCAAAGTCTTTAGTTTTTTTCCTAGGGCAAAATGTTACCAGTGTTCACTAAACAATATCAAATACCGTAATGAAAATCAGCTTTTTACAGTTAAGGCATTGCTAATTAGCGTCACAATGTGATGGCATCACTGGCCTATTGGACACAGCCGGCCCTTGTCATTCACGGCCCATGGGGCTATCGTAATCCAAAAACGGCAAGGCAAATTGAAGACCGTCATCTTAGTCCTCCATTCTCGATTCTGAGGACAGTTTCCTACCTGGTTAAGCACCCCTCCCCTTTCTTCTGTTCACAGGGAAAGACTGAGAACACTCCTCTCTCAAACATTACTTTCAGTGCCTAGGACAGAGATGCCCTGGTAAGAACCAGTTTCCAGCTCCATGAGCAGTGTACAATTCTGGAATAAACATCTTTCTGGTGCACCATGGGTCCTGACCAAGGAAAAGGAAACTGAACTGAGGTGGTGCTAAGTCAGAAAAAGTGATGGGGAGGTATGGGAGGAGTTGGAGGGGAGGGAGTGGGCATGCATTTGATCAAAACACCTTATATGCATGTATGAAATTCTCAGTAAAATCTTTTAAGTTATAAAAAAGGAAAAATAATCCTATCCTTTCCCAGAATATTTTGTATTATCAAATAGCTGCACAGTGAGGGGACCTGGGTGGAGGAAGACTCATCTTCAAATGCACTCATTTATGGCACAGCAAGATGAGCCAAGGTCTAATTGGAGAAGGAGACAATAAACTAAATAAAAAGGGAATTTTGTAAGGGCCGAGGAGGTGATGGCTCAGTCAGTAAAATACTTAGTAAAAACCTGAGTTCAGTACCTGGCCCCCACCTAAGAAACCAGTAATCCTAGCACTGGAGTGGTGGAGAACAAAGGATTCCTGGGGCTTGCTGGTAGCCAGTTGAGCTGAATTGATGAGCAGCAGGTTTAGTGAGAGATCCTGTCTTGAAAAGTAAGGCAGAGAGCGATAAAGACTCTTGATATTGAGCTCCAGCTTTCAAGCATGCGTACACACGTAAACATACATCAACACATACACATGCATACATACCACCACACACACACACACAATCAATTAATAAAAATCAAAATAACTTAAAAATTGAATTTTCTGTTTTGTAAGATACCAAGTACAATGAATAAAGAAATAAAGTAGTAAAAAGAGAAACAAAATTGGGTAGACAATTTTTAAAATAGAAATAAGGAAGGCCCAGGGCTGAAGAGATGGCTTAGATGAGGACCAGGGTTCAGGTCCCAGCACCTACATGGTGGCTAACAACCATCCATAACTCCAGAGGATCTGACAACACTCTTTTATGTGTGTACTGTACAACACGGGTTCACTTACATACATGCTGGCAATATACTCATACATATAAGATAAATAAATATTAAATAAATAATAAATAAAGATTTTTAAAAAGAGAAATAAGGAAGGCCTCTCTTAAGAAATGACGTTTGAGTCTGATCCTAAAGAAAGAGAAATGTATGTGAACATTTGGAAAAGCAGCCCAGGCAGAGGGAAGAGAAAGCACAAAGGTCCTGAGGTGGGTGAAGGTCTAGCCAGTCACAGGTAAGAGCCTGGATGATTAGGACCATAAAGGAGCAGCCTACCACTAGTTACAGTCAGCTACTGAAGGACCCAGGTCACACTGGCTCCATTTTTTTTAGCAGCCTCCATCTTGTCAGCCTTAAGTCTCTGTTCCTAAAAACTGTAAGTCTCCTTTGCCCCATACTGCGGGCTAAGATTAGGCAAGCCCGGACATGCCTTGCTGAAACCAACCAAAATTCCTGACCATAAAAGGGCATCCAGAGGCCGATAGGGGCACCCTACCCCCCCCCCACCCCCCCTCATTGTTGGTTGGGGCTGGACTCCATTCATTGGCTTCTGGAGTCTATGCCGGCTGGTCGTTCAAGAATTGGAATGCTTTTCAATAAAATCTTCTAAATTTCGAATTTTGGTGGGTGGTCTCCAATCATTCCTGAACCTCGGACCCAACACGAGGTTAGCTGCTTATTATAGAGGCTTGTTGAGTAGGTTTGGAAATAGAGAATCCTTCTAATCTCTCACTGCTCTTCATCCTCTGCTCTTCTTTCCCCTCTCGCAGACCTCCTTGTGGTTCCATCCTCTGTTTGAAGACTTCTTTCTCTTAGCAAGGAGAACTTAGAATGTCATAATGAATAATTGTTCTCCCTCAAGGGAATTTTCCAAAAGATGACATTAATGCCTTACGACCCTACATAAAGACACTTCTCGCTATCTGATGGGTGCATGGGAACAATAATCACATCTGATAATTCAGCTTCGCACTGAAAAGGACAAATGCTCTGTGCCCTGGAAAACTGGTCCGTGTCTGCCCAAGTGAGAACAGAGAATAATTGAGGGAGGGCAACTCTAGAAAGGGTTATGGTTTCTGTGAGGAGGCCTTGGCCTCAGGCAAGCACCAATTGGAGCTCTAGTGGTGATGGTTTCCAAACAGGGTTTTCATTATAGGTTTTTTTGAGGTTTAAATGTATGTCCAACCCTTCATTAATAGTTGGTACTAGTCCATTGTAGGGTGGCTTTTATAATGTTTAGGCATGAGCAGTGAAAGGAATCCAGTGGTGACAGAGAAGACAGAAGGAAACAGAGCAAAGGAGCCCCTTTGTGAACAGAAATGGGGAGTGTCTTTGTAGGAGGGGGAAGAAGCCAGCAGAGATTAAAGAGGTGAAAGGCCATGCCCTTTCATTTCATGCATTCCTACAGGGAGCTGTAGATAGGACTCCTCATCACTTCCTCATAAAACTGACTCTGTTCCTCCTGGCTGGTGAGGCAAGATAGCTACAAGTAGTGTGTGGTCCAGGACAGGGCCAGTGAGGTCCCTGTGGCCTGTGTTTGTCAATAATTACCTTCTGGGTGAGGACTCCATTGTTGGGAACTGTAGGCTTCACTAATGTGATTTATGGCCCCTGAGTGTGCTCTGTCATGAGAGGAATTAGTCCACACCAACTTTGGTGCAGAGGGGACTTTCAGTTTGGCTCCTTGGAACTCTGATGACAGTGGAAAGATGCCTTGAATTCTATTATGCCACTAAGTCTTGAGGGAAAACAGAAGAATGAATACAGAATACAGGTGTCAAGTCTGGTACACAGGAGATGATTCAGCAGTGGCTACTGGCCATGATAATTTCAGTAACACATTATATTTCAAGTCTTATTGGTTTTTAGTCTGAATCTGGTAGAATTTGTGTGTGTGTAGTACATCGTGTGTATGTGATATATATACTTACTGTGTGTGTGCACATGAGCATGTGTGCTGGTGTGTTTGTACATGTGAAGGCTAGAGGTCAACGTGGGGGTGTCTTTCCCCATTACATTCCATCTCTTTTTTGAGACAGTGTGTCTCAATGACATCTAAGCTCATCTATCAGCTAGGCTGGCTGGCAATGAACTTCAGAGGTGTGTTTGTCCCCTACACTCCCACCCCCAGTGCTGGGGTTAGTCACATGCCACCTGACCCAGCTTTTTATGTGGGTGCTAGAGATCCAAGCTCAGGCCCTCATGCTTGCAAGGCAGGCACTTTACCAACTGGGCCATCTTCCCAGCCCTAAATCTGGTCGAATAATAATTTAAGAATCAAGTAGTATTAGAGGAGAGTAAATAATCACATCTGGCAACATTGAAATAGAAAATAACTCATCTCAACGTAGAGGTGAAGGAGAGGAAAATATATGCTAAACGCAAACACACTGAACTGAGTTCTGCCGAGATGAAAGAGCAACTCCAGCATCAAAAGCGACTAGGGAATGCCTTTGATTCTAGCCTCTCAAAATAAAACCTAGCGATTTGACTTATCCTCTGGTGTTTTCCCACTTCCAAAAATATCTAAACTGTTTTAAACTGTAATTCATAATCATCCACGTGTGGGGAAATGCTGTTCTTTTCATATCCCATGAAACGATGCCATAATCACATGTGGGGATGCAAATGAAGTCCAGTGAAGACAGTTCTGACTACAGCTGGAAAATGTCTGTTACTTGAAAGTCTGTTGAAGACACACTGACTTCTCTCCCCTTGGATGGGAAGATCACATTATTTACAGGGCAGAAATGAATATATTTAAGGAAAATGACCCAAGATTTCCCTTCTGTTTTCTAAAATCCATGCACTGTGTACATCATTGTCGTTTGCTTCTGACCATGTGCTAGGTACTTCATTGTATTTCCCACAGTGAATGTAAACATCAGTCTCATGAGAAGAGCATGATTCTTGTTGAAACAATTGTACCAGGTAACACCATACATAGCACCACAGGAAGGACCGAACCTGTCTGTGACTGAAGGAGGTCTTTTTCTTGCACTGTTTCTTTGCTGTAGCACTGAGATCTCTTTTCTTCCTACTTGGTTTCCACCCTCCCTACCCTTATCCTTTCCTCTACAAGTTCTGCTTTCCATTTGATTACAGCCCATACCTGCCATCTACCACCTGTTATCTCTACTACAAAGATATCTCTGGGTCAAGGCAGTTGTCAACAAATGACATGGTTATGCAGCAATTCCTTCTAGGGTAGTAGAGAATATGGTGTGGGAACCATCTGGGAACTTGTTAGGTAGTCCTTGAAATTTAAGCCTGACGGTGAACATGGATTACAAATATCGATGGCTGGTTATTTCAGTTTAATGTGAAGCACCGAAGGGATCACATAACATGAACATCAGAACTTTTAAGGAACCACATCAGATCTTAGTCTTTCCTCAGTTACAATCCTGAACGTTTTTATTTTATATCCACGAATGTGATGTACTTTGATATCTTGCCAGAGCATGTTCTTCACAGAAGACATGTATTTTTCATCCACAATTCATTCTAACTGCTGCAGGATGCAGAACTTAGCTCTCCTTTCTGAACACACTGTTGTGATACACACACACACACACACACAGAGTATATGAATTGTCATACTGATGGTGATGGTGTGTTTTCTAGCCTGCAGTGAATGTCTTTGGGAATGTTTTCACAGCTTGAGGGCCACAAAATGCTGTCCTCTTTAGACCAAAGAGGCTGTTAACACTGGGTACTTCCTCTCGGGTACTGTTACTGTGAGCAGAGAGAAGACTACCATCATGTTTGATATATCCAGAATATAGAATAACAATTTTGAAAGATAGTGACTGAGAAGTCACTTTAGCTGCCACATTGTGTCTCATTTGGGATGATGGGAGGGAGTTTGTGCTCCTCTGAGACTTGGAATTCATCATGAATACCTTGTAGTATAGCAAAAAAGCTATACTACAGGACAACCCATTTATGACAATTTAGCATCTACAACTTGAAAAGACTTGAAACTATGTATTTTCTTCTGAGAGAACAGGACCCTTTGACTTTTCTTTCTGGAAAGAATAAAGATGGAAAAGTCTTACTTCAGTCTTTACCATGGGTTTAGTTACTTTGGAGTCCTCATGTGCTTCTGGCCTATCTGGCATTCCACAGTCATGAATCACCTGCAGAAAGAAGGCTACAAGCAGTTGCAAATGAGTTTGATGGAAGACAGAGGGAGTTGTGAAACATTCGCTCTTCAGAGAGGCTGGGTTTAGCTGTGTGAAACCTCTTACATCATCATTATGTAAATTAGTATGTGTCATGCAAAATGTTTTACTTTTAATAAGGAAATCTAGTTTTCTCTATTTCGTACATCCCATTAACACTGGATAGAATAACAAACATGATGGAAAATTATCTTATGTTCGGTAAGAATGTGTTTTGTTTTTCTTCAGTGATTTTTTTTTCTATTCTTTGAGAATTTATGTGTATACAGTAAAAAATTATCAGACACCCCTCTCATGCCCAATTTTCCCATTCCAACTCCCCCATGGTCCCCTGACATCTTCCTCTTCTTAGTGCCTTCTTTTTTATTTTTGATAGCCCATTAAGTCCAGTCAGTGCTGCCCATGTGTGCATGGGTGTGGGGCCATCCCCTGGAGTACTGGAAAATGACTCTCAAAGAAGCATGCTTCTCTCTCTTCAGCTATCAATTGCCAATACTCCTCAGTAACTTTTTTTTTTAAATTTATTTTTACTTTATGTATATGAATATTTTGCTTGCTTGTATGAAGGGGCACCTTATCATGCAATGCCTGCAGAGGCCAGAAGAGGGCATTGGATTCCCCGGACTGTAGTAGTAGACTATTATTAGCCATCATGTGGGTGCTGAGAACTGAACCCAGTCCTTCTGCCAGAACAGCAGTCTTAACCCCTGGACCATTTCTCCAGCCCCAAGGGTTTTATTTTTAAACCTTTTTTTGTGTTTTTCTTGTTTGCCCAATCAAAACTTAAAGCAATACAGCAGTGTAGATATATGCAAAATTGACTTTACTAAATTGTACCCCAAATATATATTCTTAAATTTTAATGCACACTTGATGTAATTACTCCAAAGAAAGGATATATTTATTGTAGTAATTTTTTCTCACCTTCCTTATATGGAAAAATAATTTATTTAACAAAAGGCATAGTAAATATAAATATTAAAGCTGCTAAAATCTGAACATAAATAATTTTTCTTGCAGTTGAAAATCTACATTAGAATAAAACTTTAGGTATTATGATTTATTTTTTAAAGATTTATTTTTATTTATGTGTATATGTATGTGTTTGTGTGAACGTATGACACATGTATGTGGTTACCTGAGGAAGTCATGGCCATCAGATATCCTGCAGCTGGAGTTGCAGGTGTTTGTGAGCTGCCTGATACAAGTACTGGGAATGAAATTCAGGTCTTTCAGGACAGCATCAAGGGCTCTTAACCTCTGAATCATCTCTCCAGCCCATGATTTAGTTTCTGCAGTTTTCAGAAATCTAAGATCTTCCACTGATGGGTTCTAAAACTCTCCCCAGCAGTTTTCTCTTTAATACATAACATATATTAACAACAAACCAGGAAAGGTCCAAGGCATTGCTTTGGGTTAATGTTTAATGTGAACAAGAAGACACATTTGAAAAAGTGTTCATAAATGTCAACAGAGATAGAAATGATTTAAAACTAGATAACTTACTAATCACTAGACATGTGCTTCCGGTATGTACATTGAATTACATCTTGGGGTGGTTTGCTGTCAGGCAGTCGATAGGCAGATACCCACACATTGACACTTGGACCCTTAAAGAGCCAAAGGGGAGGACCACCCCAGCCACCCTAAAGGAGAACTTTTGGCTAGCATTGTAATTTCATTCTATCATAACAAATAGCATGATCCAAAGCAACTTGGATATTTGGCTTACGCTTATAGGCAGGTCACAGGCCATCACATCATTGAAGGAAGTCAGGGCAGGAACTCAAGGCAGGAACAATGGAGGGTTGCTGTTTACTGGCTCTATCAGTGGCTCATGCTCAGCTAGCTTTCCTATCCAGCCCAGGCCCATCTACCTATGAATGGTTCTGCCCATAGTGAGGCTGGATCTTCTCACATCAACCTGATCTGAGAAATTCCTCAATTGAGATTCCCTCTTCACAGGTCACTCCAGGTTGTGTCAAGTTGACAACTAAGGTTAAAGAGGACAGTCAGAGATCCTCATTTGTAACCAGGGAAGGTCCACCCCTCTCTCATTGTCTTATTGCTTACTGTGAAGGCACAATCACAGGCCACTGGCTAACTGAAGCAAACTTCCCCTAGGAAAAAACAGACAAAAACAAATGGGTGAAATGAACGAACAACAGGAGGAACATGCCACCCTATTCATAATTAAAAGGGGTTTCAAAAGTAAAACAAAACAAAAGGAGGAAGATGGTGACAAAATAATAAAATAGTATTTCCTAAACAAATAGATATGGGACCAGTATGAGTCCAGTAGCTTAACTTGAAGTACTTGTAGACCAGAGATACAGAAAGAGTCTCAAAGTGCTTAGCTGCTAAAATTTTCCAGGAGAATAAACAAACCAAATCACCAATAATAAAGGAATAAGCAACAGGATAGCACGTGACTTACAGCTACACTTCATACTAGAAGGCAGTGGACTATGTCATCATTTTGAGGTGAAAATGGTTCCCTAGTTGAAGTTCCAAGCATGGCCATCACCATCGTGCCAGTAAAAATTTCGCCAAAATGAAGACATTTTCACACACATGAGGAGTCAAGCATGGATGCATTCTTTGCAAGCTTTGAGTGAATGTGCTGTGTTCACACTATGAGATAAATCAAGACTTGGTGAGTCCAACTCAGGAGAACAGTGAGAAGATCTCGGTGACACTGGGGCAGCAGTCATCAGTTGCGAAGGGAGCAAGGAGATCTGGGACTCCAAGGAGATGGCCTGGAAATGAACATGTGATGTAGCAGGTGCAGAGGAGACACAGATGGCAATGATTGGTAGGGACCAAATGGGAGAAGCTTTATGTGGATGTTGTGGAAAGCATGTTGGTTTCCCAGTCATACACACATAGGTGCAAATCCCATGTGTGATGGTGTCTAACGTAAGAGACATATTCCAAACCCTTTTCTCATCTGCAAATGAGCATAAGAGCTCATTTCATGTGATTCTTGTCAGTGTGCTCTATATACAAATACATTTAAACACCTACCACATAATAAGAAACAATAAAAGAGTCAAACAGCATCTTACATACAAGTTTGTGAATTTTTACTTACTATGTAGAAGGAAAAGTTCAAATCATTTCTCCAAATTTCCCTAATTTTTTCCCCATAAGTAGTAGATTTTAGTCAAAGGCTTAACACACATAATTCTCCAAATTTTTGTTTTTTTCTTAATAGCAATTAGAAGTAGCTGGCTTGGGGTCTTCTCCCTTCCTTAAAGTGCTTGATAATTAACAAAAATTTCCATGAAGATTTGAACAAATGGAAACACATGCAAATATATTATGATTCCCAAAGCAGAAGAAAACAGTGTCCTGTTGACACAGCCCAGCCCAGATTCATAGAAAATAGAGTTGGAGCTGCCTGAAATCCACTCTGAATTTTTGAGCAACAGTTTAAGGTTGATGTCCAGAACCAGCATCACCACTTCTCCTTTCACCCCACTCTCCATACCCCAAGGAAAGCGAGGTTGTATATGCAATACAGGATACAGACATTCCCAGTGATTAACAGGCTCATTGTAGTGCACTTCAAATATGGTGTGTGGAGAAAACGAGAACATGACTTTCCTTTATTCCTTCATAGTCTTCCCCTTCTGGCCTTCTTAGAACAGGCTGCACTATAATCCAAGTGAAATGATTTAGGTTTAAGCTTACTCACTCCATCACACATAGATAAGGTTTCTCTACTGCCAAAATAGCATTCTTTTTCTTATGTCAGAAATTATTTTGATATTCCCCAAGTACTCAGTACTACATGCTTTCCAACTCTTGTCTGCCTCCCTGAAATTGTACTAAAATAGTACTGATTTGACCCGGGGGTCTGTGACTGTCAATCACTGGGTGAGAAGGTATTTATGATGTATATGCACAACCATCACACTAGGACAAGAAAGGGACAATCATGTTCTGGGCTGTCTTTGCCCCTCCCACGCCTAGACCATGCTGCTCAGTTTTCACAGCCCTCTCTGAGCACAGTCAAGATCACAAGTCAATAAGCACTTTTCTGTTCGAAAGCTTTGTTTATTAATATATGGCAAATGAATGTACATTCTTTTTTTAATCCAGAAATACAATAAGGTACTTTATTTTAAACAAGAGAACATTAAACATTGTCCTTTTTCATTGTGACGTCAGCATGCCAATGGTGCTTCTCCGTATCTTTGTATTTTCTGCAAAGACTTTGCTGACTAACTCATTTCTATGTCAATCTTTTTCACTTTTTAAACTTATTTTTTAATTACTTATTTAATAACCATATAATTGGAAGAAGCATTTCATTACAACAGCATTGACATATTCAATAACAATTTCCAGAGCTAAGATGCATCTGTTTCAAAATTGGCTGTAAATTTTTAGGTTTACAGTTGAATTAATACAGTTATACAATGAAAAAGGAC
>NW_008332402.1:295529-297382 GCF_000622305.1 Nannospalax galili
TAGTTGAATTAACACAGTTATACAGTATTGTACTCCATATAAACCCTATAAGACATAAAATTAAATGAGGATTTAACTTTAAAAAAGATCTCCATTTCATTACTAAAATACAGTTTCATACAGAAAAATTCATTTTTAATGAAAGTGACATTAAGATGTTTGCACATGCATTTCTAGTCTCTATATATCTGATTATTAAAAGTCACAGTTGGTTACTTTCTGAGCTCCTTGGCATCTGAGCATGGATACAGAGTCATCAGGTAGTTTCAGTGGTAATGTTTTTCACATCTACTAATTATTAAGGAGCAAACTTTTATGCTTTGAAGAATTATTTTTTTTATTTTTTTAAAAAAATTTGTTTATATACCTACTTCCCAGGTAGCACCCTCCCATAGCCTCCCCTCTCCCAACTAGAGTTGTTATATATACTCTGATATCCCTGCTACTGTCTGCTGTGTTGTTGGCACCCCCAGGCAGCAATCACTTGTCAATATTCCTTTAGATAAGACTGGGGTCTGCTGTTCATTTTCCCAGTTCTACGCTGGGTTACTATCTGGGAGTCTCTTTGGCCACCCTGGCCAACAACTCAAAAGAAGGTTATCGCCTGTCTGGCATTGCTGCTTGTTATATAGCCTTTAGCTATGCATATGGACTCTTAAGAAATTATATTGGCCCTTTTAATCTTTGGTTATACTTTCCTTTGGGTGCTTGAGGCCATACAATTGGTCCAGATAAACCGATTTATTTTTACTCTTAAGGTCATTTGAGGATCTGTTCCTCAGGGGTCACATAGTCTTGGGAGGAGCCCCTGGCTCCTTTCTTTTACCAGTTCCAACTATGTGAAGATAAGTCAAATGTCCTGCTCGACCATGATTGGCTTCGCTTGGAAGCATGGAGGAAGTGATTTCTCTGTGTTGACTCTCCTCTTTATAGACTGGACATTGGTTCAAGTCCATCTGGTGGGGCCTTCTTGGCCTCCTTGATCAAGAGGACTGGTGGCCCACCACCATTATAGGACATTTTGAGAGATGCTCATAGTCCCCTGGAACTAGTCGACCTAGGAGGGCAAGAAGCAAAAACTGTCCTTTAAGTCCTTCTGACCAGAGTAGTACAGGCCTCAAAGTATGGCTGTTAAACATCCAAGAAGGTTAGTTCCACCAGTCTGGTACTTTCGATTATCATTTGCTACGTAGATAAAGCTTGGGCAAAGACTAAACATTCTCAGATAAACCTTGCCTAGAAATGTATTATATTCCTTGAGCTAGTTATATGTATAATTGTTCAGTTAATATGATTCCCTCTGTTTTTTTTTAGAAGAAGGATTTCATTACAGTTTTAACATACTCATTAACAGCTTACAGAACAAAGACACTTCTCTTTCAAAAGTGGCTATAAAATTTTTAGGTTCACTGTTGAATAAAGTCATACAATACTGAACTCAGTATAAGACCTGTAAGACATAAAATTGAATGAGTTTTTAACCTTTAAAAAAGATCTCCACTTTATTTTAGAATATATTGTTCCTTGCAGAAAGACTCATTGTTTTTGCTACTGAGATGTCAGCACATGCATCTCTAATCTGTACGTATCTGATTATTACTAGTCATAATCGGTTGCACTTTGATCCTTGGTGCCTGTGTATGTCTATAAAGTCATCGGGTAGATTTCAGTTACATATGAGGGAGAACCTATGTCGATTCTTTTTCTGAGTCTGTGTTACTTCACTTAGTATAGCAGTTTCTAGTTCTGTCCATTTACCTGAAAATTTTATTGTTTCATTTTTCCTTAGTGCCGAGTACAACTCCATTGTGTAAATGTATCACATTTTCATTATCCATTATCAGTTGGGGGAC
>NW_008332402.1:298072-298351 GCF_000622305.1 Nannospalax galili
ACTTCCAGGGGTACCTACACACATATGCACATGCACATATAATTAAACTAATTTTTTTTAATGTTTTTGATTCTTCAGTTTTGTTCCATTGATCTTTGGGTCTATTTTTGTGCCAATAACATGTTGTTTTTATGACTATAGCTCTGCAATACAGCTTGAAATCTGGTATAGTAATCCCCCCGGCATTGCTCTTAGTGCTCAGGGTTATTTTGGCTATCCGAGGTCTTTTGTGCTTCCATGTGAATCTTAGGATGGTTTTTCCCTATTCTGTGAAAATGT
>NW_008332402.1:298417-335709 GCF_000622305.1 Nannospalax galili
AATGATCAACCTACCAAAAGTCATATATAGATTCACTGCAATACCAATCAAAATCCCCATGACATTTTTCACAAAATTGGAAAAAACTATCCTAAGATTCATATAGAATGTACATTCTTAAGCAAGTTGAAGCAAAATGCTTATAATTAAGGTGACCATATGATTTGTTATCGAAACTGGGCACTTCTGTCTGACATAAATATTAAAATGAATTATGAGACACATGGCATAAACTAGAATTTCTATCGGTAAACCAATATGTACAGTTACTCCTATAATGAAAAATAGATGCTCCTGACCTGCCTCAACATCCAGCTTTGCCCCGCATAGCCAATCACTAGTAACTCTGGAAGCTCTCTCCATTTTTTAATATAATTATTTGGTTATTTATTAATCAGTTTTGCATACTAAGTATTGAGTTTTTGGAAAGCTTGGTACCAGCTTTCTTTTTCTAAAGGTCAGAGCTATTGTTGGAAAATAACCATTGCAACCATTACTCAGGAAACAAAAACATCACCATGTAGGAAGTTCCTCCTCAATGTTACTGTATGTGCTTCTCAGGCCAGCAGCATGAACCTCACCCAAGACCCTGTTAGAGATAAAAATGGTTAAACCCTACACAAGACTTACTAAATCAGAAACTCTGGGGATAGGGCTTAGGCCCCATTGCATTTTATTTAACAAGGTTAATATACGACATCTGCTCTGGGGCATTGTAATGGTCCAAAAGCCATCAGCATCATCTGAGATTGTACTAGAAATGCAAATTCTGGGGCCTGCAACATGGATTTGTCAGTAAAGGTGCTTGAGGACCTGAGTTTGACTCCAGGAAACCACTTCAAGGTAGAAGGAGAGAACTGATCACAAAGTTTGTCCTTTGGCCTCTGCACATGTACTGTGGCACTTGCAAGCCTCCTTCCCACATCACACACACATAACAATAATAATAATAACAATAAATTTAAAGGAAATACACGTTCTTCAGCCTTCTCTTATAGATTTGTGGAATCAGAACCTCTTAAATTGGGACTCCCACGAATCCAGGGCTGGTGAATCGGCTGATATTTAATCAGGCTGCTCGAGGATTTCTTAAGCAGGCCGACATTCGAGAAGCACAGACGCAGGTGGCAGGTGTTGTCAATCCCTCTTCATTACCAAGAAGAGCAACCAGGGTAGAAACTCCTTTGCCTATTTCCTTCCCACAGGAGGTTCTCAGTCTCCTAAGACCTGAAGGCTAATTGATTTAGTTCTATCAAAGAGCTTTCTGATGAACAACCTGTTGGACTTCACGTAAGTGGCTGGATTGCTCATAGAGGAGTGTTTCTAATTTAGCAAGTGGAAGCTCTGAATTATTTGCTGTTCTTATTTGTTCATTGCATTTCCTGCTCCTGGAAGCTCTCTCCTTCTTCTGTAGCTTACCTAATGGCTGCATGTGACCTCAAAGCATGCTGGGAAAACAGTGATTAACGTATATTAATTAGCATTAAAATTTGGTATCTTGCCGGGCATGGTGGTGAACGCCTTTAATCCCAGCACTTGGGAGGCAGAGGAAGGTGGATCTCAGTGAGTTCAAGGCCAGGCTGGTCTACATAGTGAGTTCCAGGACAGCTGGGGCTACAGGGAGACCCTGTCTCAAAAAGACCAAAAAAAAAAAAAAAATTGGTATCTTGCCTATTTCCTCCTCTACACTGAAATTACACAGAAGGGTTGTGCTTGTATTTGCTATGAGACTGAATGAGTATACATTTTCAAGAATTCTTAGAGTTTTTATATCTAAAGAGAAACTTGAAGACAACCTTGCCTTAAGCTTTTTAATTGCTAATGCAAAGCGCGAAGTACTAGAGCTTGATAAGCATCCCCCAAAGGCCCAGGTGCTAACGTCTTGGTTTTCACCATGGCACTGTTGAACCTTCAGGATGTGGGTCCTGATGGAAGGAAGGCAGGTCTTGGGCTGTATTGCGGGATATTGGGACCCAGTCCTGTGCAGTCTCTCTTTGCTTCCTGGCTGTCATGAGGTGAGCAACTTAAGCTATAACATTCTATCACCATGATGTGTTACCTCCATAGTCCCCCAAATTGTGGGCCACTGGTTGTGAACTAAAACATCCAGAAACATGGGTCTAAATACATTTTCTTCTACTTAAGTCATTTCCAGTATTTTGTCATAGTGACAAAAACTAACACACTGAATTTTCATAGAAAGCCAGTGTGCACAGGGATGAAGTCTTATTTAGATGGGATGAGCACTTTAATAGAAAGGTTGATCTTGACTATAATGACCTTGAATTTTATTTGGTTAAATATTTTACATAGTTCTTGACAACATAGACTTGGATTAGGAGATAGATGATCTGTATTCCCTCATGGGCCTCTTCGGAACCAGCTGGGCCTGGAAAGGCATGTGGAATGACATATCTACTTAATCTACATTCACTGTTTGCTGTGGTTATAAAGCTTTTACGGAGTTGGAAGAACCTTATAAAACTTCTAGATTGCATTTTCTTTTTGAGGAAATGGAGATGTGGGATCCAGGAAGTTTTAACATGAGAGTATGAGTTCTACTAAAATTTAAATTCCCCACTTTAAAGGTGATGCCTAGAAAAGTGCTTGATATTTAGGAGGTACACATAAATGTTTGTGTGGACAAATGATTTGCCTAAAGTTGTTAACGATTAAGCCCAAATGGTAAAAGTTTTCTGACTTTTGGTTCAGTGGGTTTCTAGTTGTAGCATATGATACCACAGTTGTTGAAGCTGTATAATATGACATAATTGTTATGTTGTTATTTACCGACAATGATTGTTACTTTTCATGAAGAGTGGGATCTTCTGAAAGGTCCAAGCTGACTCAAGTCAAAGTGAATAAAATGCTTTCACAATGTGGACATTACCTGGACATTCTCCCCACCTCACCTGAAGAACAAGGAAGCTTATGTTGTGGACATTTACAGTTAAAATACCACTTAATTTGGGAAAAGACTTTCTAAGCCGTATTGCTTTCCTGAGAGGACAGGAGCTTTGTTAAATTTACTAACAGTAAAAGAAAGAAACGGCTATCTGGTAAACATCAACACATAAGATTTCAAGGATACCTGAACATCCAAATTTATTGTGGCATTATTCACAATAACCAGGTAGTAGAATCAGCCTAGGCATCAATCAGTGGATGAATGGATAAAGAAAACGTACATGAGCACAATGGCATTATATTCAGGTATAAAGAGGTATGAAATTATGCCATTTTAAGAAAATAGATGGAAATGGGGTTATTATTTTAGTGAAATAAGCCAGACTCCCCAAACATATATTGCAAGCTTTTTCTCATATGCAGAATCAATATTAATATATATATATACATATCATAAAAGGTGGTAATGGAGGGTGAATATGAGCAAAATATATGAAAATGTCACAATGAAACCCATCACTTTGTATAATGAATATATACTAATTATAAAACATCTCTTTGTAAAGTAATACATGGTTAGTGAAACAAATTAAGAAAATTGGGCCTGGAGGAACACTGGCTGCTCTTATAAAGGACCTGGGTTTGATTCCCAGTACCCACATGGTGGCTAACAACTGTCCTTAACTCTACCTCCAGGGGATCCAACCTCCCTCTTCTGACCTCTGTGGGCACTGCACAATGTGGGTGTATTTACATACATTAAAGCATAGCACTTATACACATAAAACAAAAATGAATAAATTTCTAAAAATATTTATAAAAGAAAATGAGTCATATACATACATAAAAGAAGATTGACGTTATTGTGACTCCAGTCACATGAAATAATCATTGCCAATATATTTTCTTACTACACTTTTACACATAAAACCAAAGTGTTTTTTAATATTTTATTCATTAAATATTAAATATGGGGGCTGGAGTTAAGGATGGTTATAACTGGCATGTGGGTACTGGGAATCAAACCCAGGTCCTTTGTAAAAGCAGCCAGAGCTCCTAACTGCTGAGCCATCTCTGCAGCCCCTAAAGTGTTTTTTAAAAGTTCTAGTAATGCTCCAGATAAGAAATATCATGCTTGGCCAGGTGTGGTGGTACATGCCTTTAATCCCAGGACTTGAGAGGCAGAAGTGGGCAGATCTCTGTGAGATGGAGGCCAGCCTGGTCTACATAGTGAGTTCCAGGCCGGACTAGGTTGCAGGGAGAACCTGTCTAAAAATGACAAAAAAGAAATATCATGCTTTCTTTGGGGAGGGGGTTGGAGTGGAGAGATGGCTAGGTTGCAGGGAGAACCTGTCTAAAAATGACAAAAAAGAAGAAGAAAAAAAAAAGAAATATCATGCTTTCTTTGGGGAGGGGGTTGGAGTGGAGAGATGGGTTAGTGGTTAAGAGCACTGCCTGTTCTTATAGAGGACCTGGGTTCACTTTCTAACACCTAGCTGGCTGCTAATAGCTGTCTAGAACTCCAGTTCCAGGGAATCTGACACCCTCTTCTGACCTCTGTTGGCATTGTATGCACCAAAGGACTTATGTACATGAAGACAAAACACTCAATACACATAAAAATACAAATTAAAAAGTAAAAAAGAAATGTTCTACTTACAAGACAACTTTCATTAGACCTGAATTCTGTAGATATTAACAAAAACTTTATTTATTAGAAGTATGTGATTGTGAGGGTAAATTATAGTCAAAAAAATGTTTGAAAAACATGTCTTTATGACAACTGAATGTTGGTAATATCAAATTAGAGATTTGGCATTTACCATAAAGAAAATAAATTATGTTTTAAACTTACCAAAGGAAATGTGAATTAATAATAATGTAATGTACTCAAGCTGATTGGTACAGAGCTAGACACAGGAACACAGTTATGCCACAGTAGAGACTGATATATATAAATTCGCACACTACCTGTATAGATAGAACACAAACCTAGCTTAATATCCCCCTCCCCCAAATAAAAAAAAGTGTCCAGCTGGCAGGTCTGAGATTACTTGAATCCATAGGCTTATTTTAAGTGAGCTCTTCTAATTTTATTGTATTTGTTTTCTTTTAAAAAATATTTTATTTATTATTTTTTAATTTTAAGTGTGTATTTTGCCTCCATGTATGTAAGTGCACCCATGTCATACAGTACCTACAGAAGCCAGAAGAGGGCATTGGATCTCCTAGAACTGGAGTTATAGTTGTTAGCTACCACGTAGGTGCTAGAAATCAAACCTGGTCCTCTGCGAGAGCAGCCAGTGCTCTTAACTACCAAGTCATCTCTCCAACCCCCAGTACTTGTTCTGTTTCTTAAGAGGTGACACTTGACCTTCTTTCAGGAGCCAGCTTTTTGTTCTATCCGTTTTGATACCGAGGGTCCAAGTACGACAATGCCCTTCATTAATCTGGAAGCCCTAAATCTTTAGTAATTATTGACTTTCTCAGGTGTGTGTAATTACACTTTTGATGAAAAGAATTCTAATATAGCAATTTTAGTTAAAATTAAATTTTATATTGTAAGATAACTAGATTCACACGGAGTTATAGAAATGTTACACAGAGGTCCCTTCACCTAGCATACTTTGCCTAACTTCTCCTGCTAGAGTTTGGGTCTAAAGTGCCCCTAAGGCCTGTGGTTGTTACAGCGCCTTTGTCCGCAGGGTGGTGCCTCAGGAAATGGCAGAAACTTTAAAGGTAGAGTCTCTAAGAGGTCTTCACGTCTTTGGGGCATGCTGTTAAGGAGGGTTATGGGACTACTTTCCCTCATCCAGGTCCTCCTTGCTCTTTGCTTCCTAGCCATGAGGTTAGCAATTTTTGTCCCCCATCCCCATTTCCTGCCATAATAAGCTGACTCGTGGCTGCCTCACCAACAAGACCAATCAATCATGGTCTGAAACTCTAGAACCCTGAGCAAAAATACACTTTTCTTCTTTGTAAATTCTCTTTGTAAATGATCTCAGTTACACAAAGCTGACTCACTGCCCCCAGTGGTAACATCTGACAATATCACAAGCAGATTAAACACATTGATACTGACAAAATGCAGTCTAATTAGTTTTACTGTATTCATTTGTGTATGTGTGTGTGTGTGTGTGTGTGTGTGTGTGTGTGTGTGTGTGTAGTTAGTGCTATAGAATTTCATCACACGAATAGGCCTGTCTTTTCATGACTACTACCACACTAGGTAAGATATAGAAAAACTTAAAAATCCATCTTGAGTGTCCTGACTAGCTTCAGCTATCTTGACACAGTCCAGAGTCATCTGAGGGGAGTCTCAGTTGGAGGATTGCCTCAATCACATTGGGCTGTGGCCTGTTTGTGAGGAATTGTCTTGTTTGTTGATTGACATGGGAAGGTCCAGCTTACTGTGGGTGATACCATCACTAGGCAGGAAGTCCTGGGCTGTATAAAAGCCAAGGAGCAAACCAGGAAGTATGCCAGCCAGCAGCATTCTCCATGGTTTCTGTTGTGTTTTCTTGGCTGTGAGTTTCTGCCCTGTCTTCCATCAATGGTAGACTATGACCTGAAGGAATAAACCAAATAAGCCTTTTCCTCCCCAAGTTGCTTTTGGGCAGAGTGTCTTATCACAGTGACAAAAATCAAACTAGAACACTAAGGACTCCTCTTGTCTCCTGTTCGTTCTGCACATGCTCATTTTCCTCTAACCCCTACAACCATTCCTCGATCCATTAACCCATTCTTCCTTCATAAAACATTGTCTTTTCAAGAATGTTAGAGAAGTAGATTTGGTTTTGGTTTTATCATTGCATTGAAGTAAGTGTTTTTGGAACAGTCAATAGCTGATGTGCATATGTTAATCTACTTTGCCAATTTCTGTGTTTTAATTACTATATCTAGACCATTTGAATTTAAGGTGCTTATTGATGTATTAGTTCTTAAGTCTGTCATTTCATTATTGTTTTTTTGTTGTTTGTTTTTGTTCCTCATTCCCATTTCTTTTATGCCCCTGTGGGTCTCTAGACATTTTGTGAGATTCTTGTATTGCTTTTGGCAGTTTGCTCTGGGTATTAAATATATGTGTGACTTATCCCAGTTTACTAATATTAACTATTAGTTAACTAACATATGATCTGAAGAGAAACCAGAGTTAACTATTACTAATTTTCCCTTTGAGTGAAGTATGAAAGCAGTTTCCATTGGAGCTCAGTTACCCTTTCTACTTTAAATAGAACTTTTGTGTGTCAGATGGTAAATATACAGTTCTTTGATGCTGCTTCCTCTAGCAGGTGGTATATAATTATTACTCTATTTATTTAGGTTTTAACCATAGGATACACCTTCAGAGACCAGGCTGTAAAGGATACCACTCTGTCTCTGTAGGGTGCTAATTCTGGTAGAAGCTGGCTGTCATTTTGTGAGCAGCCAAATGGAGATGACCACTTGGTAAGGAATTGAGACTTTCTGTGTATAGTCACTTGAGTGAGCTATCTGGAAAGAGAATCCTCTAGTCCCAACCAAGTCTTGTGATTCAGCTTTCTATTGTTTTCTTGAGATAGGGCCTGGGTAACAAACTGAGGCAGTCGGATCCCCTGGGACTGGAGTTACAAACGGTTGTTAGCTGCCATGTGGGTGCTGGGATTCGAGCCCAGGTCTTCTACAAGAACAACCAGTGTTCTTAACTGCTGAGCCATCTCTCCAGCCCATGTTTTCAATTTTTGTAATTGGAGTAGAGGAGAAGTGGGGGTGGAAGCTTCCAAGTTTCTTCATCCTGCTCCCACACATTCCTTTGCTCCCCCTTCCCTGTGGCTGCTGGCTATACTCTTTCTGAGTTTATTTTTCCCCAATGAATGACCTTGATCACAAATGAAAACATGCCCCAAACTGTGCCATGACAAGTTGCAAAATAATTAGCCAATGGACTGAATCTGTAATGATTTATTAAACTTTGAAGCCATCTGGCATGTCTTAAGTTTATTATTTGCTGGGTATTCCATTTAGTTATATAAGAGAAAAAGGGAAGAAATTCTGATCTGAATGATAAAAAATATTAAATTTCATCATTCCTTCCCAACTTTGCCAGTGTCTGTGCTCCACGATCATATTGTGTGTGTGTGTGTGTGTGTTGTGTGTGTGTGTGTGAGAGAGAGACAGAGAGAGACAAGAGACAGAGAGGTGTATGCATATGTGTATGTTATATACCTGCATTCCAGTGTATAATCATTGGTGTGTCACACTATAGTGTGTGTGTGAGAGAGAGAGAGAGAGGGAGAGAGAGACACAGAGAGAGAGAGAGAGAGAGAGACAGAGACAGAGACAGAGACAGAGACGACCGAGACAGAGAGGTGTATGCATATGTGTGCGTTATATACCGGCATTCCAGTGTATAAGCATTAGTGTATCACACTACAGTGTGTGTGTGTGTGTGTGTGTGTGTGTGTGTGTGTGTGTATGTGTGGACAACCATGGGTGTTGATTCTCACCTTCCACCTTGTTTGAGACAGCTGTCTTTGTTGTTGGTCACTGTGTAACTAGCTGGCTGTGAGCTTCCAGATCTTCTTCCTTCACTAACTCCCCTCTTTTCACAGGAATTCTAGAATAAGAGACACACATTATAGCACCCAGCTTCACAGCCCTGGGAGTTTGAACTCAGGTTGTCAGGCTGCTGCAGCAAGCCCTTCACCCACTGAGCAATTTCTGTAACCCTAACTAGCCTATTCTTATTTTGTAACTGTTTTCAACTATTTTCTGAGTGTGTAAGCTTTCTGTCACTGTGACAAAGTACCTAGAAAAACAGCTGTTGTATGCTATTTCCTCTGATTTGAAACATTTCCTTCTGGAAGGAGGAAGGAAGTTCATTAGACTCAGGAAATGGATGGACTATTTACCAGGCTCAGGAAGCACATGAAACTTACAGGACTTTGGAAGGTCAGAAAGTTACAAGATTCACAAAATTCCTTCCCAGATTTATATACACAGTGAGTAATTTCTGGTGGAGAGGACTTCCCTGCAAGCTGCACAGGGAGCTCTAGGGATGGAGCTTTCATGAGTCATCATCCACACTGAGACTGGCTTTTCAGTGACAGCTGCCTTTGAGTTATCCATTCTCCTGTATAAAACGCATAACCTTTCATTTAATGTTACTTTTGTATGCATCCAATATTTTTTCTGTAACTATTTTATCCTTTGAACACCATAGTTCTCTTATAATACCAAAAGTTGTACTAAAAGAGAAAATAAAACTAAAATAGAGAATACAAGGCCACAAGAGCTCTCTTGAGAAGTGGTTGCTGGAATGATCTGGTAAACGTGCTGGCAGTATACTGTTTGCTAAGAACCTCGAAATTATCCTGTAAGTCAAAGAATGTTCTAACCTCTAGCTGCTTCTCTAAACCTGCTTGCCTATTTAACCGCAATGGAATTTCCCACATAATGGTCTTAAGACACATAGACATCTGTGTTAAAATCACACAATCACAGTTTGAACCCACCAATGTTGTAACAGTTCAGAAATGACATGGGAAACCCTCTGAAATCTATGATTTCTGAAGCTTCAGAGCCCAGAATGTGAGAGCACTAGCTCATTTGGGTCTGCTAGCACGGATGAAGAAGTGAGTTCTCCAACTCTCAGAGTGAGTACATGGTTTCTTGGCCACCTCATTTCCAAAATATTGTAAGCAACTCCAATAAACACACTGGTTCACCAAGTTAATCTGCTTCTTTGGTCTGTTCATGTGTTGTTATTCAGGTGGCTAACATTTGTTCTTATCTCCCCAGGAAAAGAAACATCAACAACTTAAAGGAAAAGATTTATTTTATTTCATGATTTCAGAAGGTTCAGGTTATAGTCAGTCAACTTTTCCACTTTGGCCCTCTGGTAGCACAGCGTATCATGAGGGGAATGTGACAGAGGAGGCCTTTTCATTTCATGATGATAGGAGCTGAGTAAGAGGAAGGACACAAGGTCTGAGTATCTCCCTCAAGGACGTATTCCCAGCAGCCCAATTTCTTATCACTAGTATCCTCCCGAAGGAAGGTTCCATCCCCTCCCAATTGCACCATAGGCTGAAGACCAAGCCTTCAACACATGGGCCTTTGGGATATATTCAAGACCAAACTATAACCTTGAATGTAAATGTACTGACTAATGTAACAGATCAAGCAATTGCTGGCAGCTTAAGTCTCTTTTAAATGAAGGTATTTGGTAAAAGCATGTGTCAATCTTCGGGGGGGGGCAGTTATAGATGAGGTGTTTGCGTTAATGCTCATTGGTAAAGTAACAAGATATCTCAGGGGTGGTGTAGACTAATGTCTTCCCTTCAAGCCACTTTTCCACACTGCCACAGAAGGCTGTAGTCTGCTGTGGATAACTTTCTTCACCTCTGCTAATGGCACCTCTTTACCATTCCCTTTGAAGCAGGACAGAAAGACAGGAAAAATTGTGGGGCCATGACAGAGAACACATAAAAAAGAAAGCCTGACTTGCCTGTTCTACTGATGGAGTCAAAAAACTTCATGCAGCAATAATAAAGCCCAAATTGCCTGAAAAGACCATGTATGTTTTCCAAAAGACATCTTGTCAAGGATAGTAAATAAAGTGCGCTTACTTAGGGCCAAAATGATATATAGTTTTGACTTTCCAGCATTGCCCTCTCCTAAACCTAAACAAGTACCCTTATAAATCTACCTCAAAACTTGTTTATAGAAGGAAATTCTTTAACTTCTAACCTTGTGGTAAGCTAGGTACTTTGAACAATATTAAGATGTGGATGTATATTTCTTAGCAACGTTTAGAGAAACAACTTGAGAGGCACCAAAATTTTATATATATCCATTATTTAAAAACCCAAGCGAAACTCCCCCTGGAGAGAACCACCACCTCAGGGAATGACAGCTAAGGTGTCACCACAGACAGGGACAGAGGGAAAACGCCACTCCATCCCTTCAGGAAACTGAAGAGATTCCAGCTTCACTGCTGAGATCAATTTTAGAATGAACCAGTATGAAACAGGGCTGGAGATTTTATTCACAAACACTTTTAACATAGATCTTAAGCACAGGAGTTAATTGAAAGAAAGGTGTTTTGGTTCTCAAACTGTCTTCAAACCTTCAGCATGGACATTAGTAAGGATTCTCAGATATGCAAATTATTTTTCCCACTCCAGATCTAGAGAGCCACAATTACAGTGTGAGGCCCAAGAACCATGTACTAGCAAATACTCCGTATGATTCTTCTGCATGTCAAAACTTAATATGTATGTGAATCTCTTTGTTATAATACCCTAAGCCCCTCCATTTTGTGTATGTTTAACTGTTCAATCATTTGGTCACAGGACCATCCCTAGGAAGGTGGGTTGTGCTAAACAGATGGGCGGAATACCTAGTGCATTAATGAGATAGCAAGATTTCCTGCCTGGAATCCTGCCTGCTAGGGCAGAACTTCTAGAGTAGCTACAACCATGTAGTCTGTGAATTTGTCCACTTCCCTGAGTTCTTCAGAGAAGTGTAATCTTTTGTTTTCTTCCCCATATCTCTTTTATAAACACGCTTTCTTTAAGGCTTTGGGCTGCCCCCAGCATCTTGTATTTCTTTACTTTCTCCAAAGTTTCCTTCTGCCAGCCATGTGGCTGTCAGTCAGCCGTGTCCGACCCCCACGCTTTGTCCCCTCCATTCTCCTCCTCAAGGGAACTGCCAAGATTACTAGCTCTCCTGCTCTGAAGAATTTCTTTAAAATTCAAATAAAATTGCAAGAGAACCACAGCAAAAAAGTTCGAAGCCAACCTGTTACAAAGTGAGTTTTAGGCCAACTTGAGCTGTAGAGTGAGCCACTCTCTCAAACTCAAAAATACTAGAAACAAACAAGATCTTTCCTTAAGATCTTAGGTTAGTTAACATAATGTACATGAAAAAAAATCTCTCATTACAACTAAAGTTTAACAAAAGGTAATCTTCAGAGTAATGTCTGTTACATTCTTTGAGGACACCAAAGAAGTAGGATAAGATGGGAAATCATTTATTTTACCTTTTGAAAATAGTCATAAACTTCAGTAAAAAAGAGAATTAAGTCATTCGTGGTTAAAGGTTTAGTTGCTCTTTCCCAGGAATGCCTTGTTTGCTGTCAGGAAATGCATAGAACAGTAATGAAGGGGGTTAATACCTGTTTCACATTTGAACTTAATGTATAGTTGCTTGTGGGTTGAATTCCAAATATCAGTTTCTGAGCTCCAGCTTGCAGGGTTGGGAGCTCAGCTCTCTTTATTGAGTCATTATCTCTTTCCAGGATAATGACTTCCTTAACTTTAGAACAGTCTAACTAAATGTGTCTTACCTTTCTATATCTTTCATTCCTTTTTGCTTCTTTCGAAGTTTATATTGAGACTGGGTGTGAGTGGTGATGCATGCCTTTAGTGCTGGCACTCAGGAGGCACAAGTAGGCAGATCTTACTGAGTTCAACACCATTCTGGTCTACATAGTAAGTTCTAGGTCAGCCAGCAATGCAGAGTGAGATGCCATCTTGGAAAAAAAATTTATATTGAGGTGTATTCACATATTTGACACGTAAAGCTTATATCTATTTAAGTTTACAATTTCATATATATTGTGGAAGAATTACCACAAGCTAATTAACATATCTATCATTTTAGATAGTGTGATAGCTTATCTTGCTTGTCACCTAGGCACACCTGGGAAGAACTGTCTTTATTAGACTGGCCTGTGGGCATGTCCATGGGGAATTTTCTTGATTGCTAATTGCTGTAGGAGACCCCAGTCCACTGTGGGCTGTACCATCCCTAAGCAGAAGGGCCTGGTCTGTATAAGAAAGGTATCTGACTTTGATTTCTTTTCAGAATCTGAAAGTAAGATCCTATTGCTGAAGGCTGAACATACTTCAGACACAGGACTTGGAACAATGGAGCTGGAACTAACCTGGAAGCCTCTTTCCTGAATACTAGCTCTCATAGTATCAGAGGACACTATGCAAAACTGCTAAGGGATAAACTCGATCAATGATCCAACCCCAGCTATAAAGTCTAATAACTACAACAATGACTGGTAGCATAACTACAATAGTGACGGGTAACACAGAAAACTATCTCTGTTGGTGCAGTAGCGGTACTTTAACCTTGGGGGTAATCAACAGCTATCTAAGTGGACTTAAAGCCCACTCAATGGGAGGGAACACCTGTGTGGTACTGTAAACATAGCCCAATATACATGCTGGGGAGGTCATAGATCTTAGAGAGAACCCTATGTCATACCCCTAGACAAATGTAATTTCTTACTGCATGCCAAATATGTATCCTTATATTTACCTTATATTTATAAGTACCTCTTACCACTCATCAAAGAAGCTTCTTTTTGCTACAGATGGAGACTATTACAGAGTTCCACAACTAGCCAAACACAGAGAATAAGTGTCTATGAGATTCCTACCTAGTCCTAAGTGACACAGCTACAATGAAAGTTTGTCCTCAAGGCTCAGGAAACATAGCAGGACAGGGGCAGGGAGACTACTGTACTTCTCAACTCTCACCAGTGGAGCTTACTCATGTTCCCCGCACCTCAGCCCTTGCTAACCACTGTTTGAGCCTGTGTCTGTGAGTTCAACTATTTCAGTTCTGTATTTAAGTAGAATCATACAGCATTTGTCTTTGTGCATCTGGATCCTTTTACTTAAGTTTGTCAATCTTCTAACACAAATTGTAGGATTTCCCTCCTTTTTAAAAAGGTCGAACAAGGGCTGGCTCAGAGGTTAAGAGCACTGGCTGTCCTTGCAGAGGACTCAGGTTTGATTCCCAGCACCCACATGGTGGCTAAACAACTGTCTATAATTCCAACACCCTCTTCTGACTTCTGTGGGCATTGCATGACACAGGTGTAATTACAGTACATGCAGGCAATGCACTCATACACATAAGATAAAAAATAATAAAATATTTTTTAAAAGGTTGAACAATATGTCATTATATCATTCCATATGTAAAATAATTTCATTCCTCTACTGAAAGACGCATAGGGTGTTCCCCCTCCACCCCCATCTTGGCTATTGTGAATAATGTTAAATGCACATGAGAATTCAGACACTATTTTGAGATCCTTATATTATTTTCTTTATGTAAATACTTTGAGGTAGGGTTGCCGGGTTATATGGTGGTTTTAATTTTTAAGGACACTATTCTGTTTTCTATAATGATTATATAAATTTACAATCTCTCTGCAGTGTGCAAGGATTCCCCTTTGTATACATTATCATCAGCACTTGTTAACCTTGGTCTGATGGAAGCCATTCTAACAGATGTGCAGTAGTATTTCATTGTGGGTTTGATTGGCATTTCCCTGATTATTAGTGGTATTGAGCATATTTTCATATACCTGTTAGCCATTTGTGTATGTTCTTTTAAAAAATGCTCATTTGTAAAATAGGTCATATATACATATATATATATATTTGTTTGAGTTGTGAGCTCTCTATGTATTTTAGATATCATCCTTTTATAAGATACATGTTTGAAGCATTTTTTTTCATTCTTCAAATTGCCTTAAGTCTATTGATTGTTTTCTTTGGTATGTATGAGCTTTTCAGTTTTATATAATTCCACTGGTCTCTTTTTGCTTTGGTTGTCTATGATTTTGACATCATACACTTAAAAAATTCATTGTTCAAGTCAAATTTTTATTTTTACTTATAGTAGTTTTACAGTCTTGAGTCTTATATGGAAGTCATTCTTCCAGTTTGCATCATATATAGTGTGAGAAAAAGGTCCAATTTCATTTTTCAACATATGGATATCCAGTTTTCCCACCACCATTGATTGAAGATGATCCTTTCCCCGTTTTGTGTCTAAAGCACTTGATGACAGTCAGTTAGCCATAAGTACGTAGACTTATTTCAGAAATCCTCACTTTGTACTAATGGTCTCAGTGTCTGTTTTTATGCAAGACCAATATTGTAGCAGTGTAATAGAGTTTGAAATCACATATTGTTCTTTCCTCACTTTGGCTTGCTGGGGACTTTTTGTGGTTTCATATAAGTTTTAGAACTTTTTTTATTTCTGTAAAGAATGCTGCTAAGATTTGTAAGGCATTATGTTGACTCTACTGACCACTTTAGGTAGTATAGAAACTTTAATGATGTTAATTATTATAATCTATAAATACAGGATGTTCAGCCACATATCTGTGTTTTCTGCATGTTAATTTCCTTCATTAATATTTTATCATTTATAGTGTATATGATATTCATTGTTTCTCACCTCTTCGGGTTGCCTTCCTCCCTCCCTTCGTTCCTATATTACTTCCTTCTTTGACAGGATCTTCTTGCTTTGTAGTCTAGAATGGCCTCAAACTCAATCCTCCTGCCACAGACTCCCAAGTACTGTGATTATAATATGTACCACCATACCTGGTAAGTTAAGTTTATCCTTAAGTAGTTTATTCTCTAAAACTTTTATTGATTTATTTTTATTTTATGTATATGAGTGTTCTGTGTGCAAGCATGTATGTAAATGAATCATGTGTGCAGAGACAGGATCTCCCTGTAGCCACAGCTGGCCTGGATTCACTATGGAAACCAGGCTGGCCTCAAGCTCACAGAGATCCACCTGCCTCTGTCTCCCAAGTGCTGGGATTAAAGGTGTGCACCACCATGCTTGGTGTCCTGATGGTTTTTGATATTACTTTGGTCTGGTATTTCTTCACTATGTCTCCATTCCTCCCTTTTAGAATGGGAATGTGTATTTGGTTTTATTGTATGTTGGAAGCACATGGTTTGCTTTGCTTTTTGCTTTTGCATGGGGCTACAGTTAAGAGAGTGCTTTGAGTCTCAGGGGAGACTTTGGACTTTTGAATAGTATTGGTACTATGAAAAACTATTGGACTTGTAAGGTTGGACTAAATGCATTTTGTATTATGATATGATCTTGAGCCTATGGGGGCCAGGGAGTATAATGTGGTGGTATGAACATGTGTCCCTTATAAGCTTCAAGAATTTAGACACTTGGTTCCTATTTCATGGTGCTGTTTAGAGAGGATCCTGGCACCTTTAGGAGGTATGGCCATGCTGGAGGAAGCATGTCACTAGGGGTGGGCTTTAAGTGTTCTTAACTTTGGTGCTGGAGTCATCACTTAGTGCTTAAGAGCACTGGCTGCTTTTGCAGAATACTCAGGTTTGAGTCCCAGCACCCACGTGGAGGCTAACAACCATCTGTAACTCCAGTTCCAGGGGATTCAACACCCTCTTCTGATCTACATGGGCACTGTATGACACAGGTATGCTTATATATTGCTTATATAACTGCAGGCTATACACTGATACACCTAAAATAAAAATAAAATATTAAAAAAAAGAAAAAAGAGTTCTTAAACCTCGCTGGATTTCCAGTTGCTCTCTGCTTCCTGTGCCTACTTGAAGATGTGAGCTCTCGGGTTTCTGCTCCAGCCACCTTTGCCGCCATGCCTCCTCACCATGATAGACTCTCACCCTCCAAAACTGTAAGCCAAATAAACTCTTCCTTCCATAAGTTACCTTGGTCATGGTGTTTTATCACAGCACCAGAAAAGTAGCCAATATATCTCTGTATCTCTATGTGCTTACCGTTACATGTTTGATTTATGTTTTCATATATTTTCACATTTCTGTTTAGGAACTTTTCGTTTTATTTTGAAGAACTGTGTTAAACATTCCTTGTCCAGCTCCAATAAACTCAATTTTTTTCCTATCTGGGAAAAAAATCTTGATCTCTTCATAATATTTAAGGGATAAGTATGATGAATATAGAATTTTCTGTGGTATTTTCTTTTCCTTTACTACTTTGAATATATTATCTCAATCTGTGAGGTTCTTTCTAATAAATCCAGTGGGAGCATTATTGCTACTCCCTTGTATAAAAAGTTACTTTTCTGTTGATGCTTTCAAAATTGTGACTTAAAAAAAAAAACATTTTATTGGGCTGGACATGGTGGCACATGCCTTTAATCCCAGCACTCAGGAGGCAGAGGCAGGCGGATCTCTGTGAGTTCAAGACCAGCCTGGTCTACAGAGTGAGTTCCAGGACAGCTGGGGCTACAGGGAGACCCTGTCTCAAAAAGAACAACAACAACAAAAAGTTTTATTTGTTACTTTTCTTTAATATGTAATACAAGCGTGTATTTCCTGCTTGTGTGCAAGTAAACCCATGCCGTGCAATGCCCACAGAAGTCAAAAGAAGCCATATCGTTGAAAAGTCCACCCGAGGGTGGGCAACAGCTCATGAAATCGGCATCACTGGAATCATGAGACACCCACAATCAACCTTCCAACTCCTCCTATGTATGCTAACAGTCACAAACACCACATGTAGCTGGGCAGCAAGAGGGAGTAGTGATAGAATCTCTGAAGAAAATGTGGTGATTCTTAGACCTTCCTCGTTGCCTTGGACACATCTGTCACTGCATTGTTCAGTTTATTTTGCTGTTGCCACAAGTGTGAGTTGAGGATATTCTGAGGGTCACCACAGTGATCTCTGCTTGTAAATGACTGACGGTCATGCCAGGCCCAGAGGAAACAGCTTCACTACAGCACAAAGGCTGGCCTTGAACTCCTGGACTAAAGCAATCTTCCTACAGTCTGTGAACAGCTGGGACAACAGGCACATACCATTGTACCTGGCTTTCTGGCCCTGTCTTTGAGTTCTTTTACTTGATTGAGTGTGCTGTTGAAGCTCACTATAGTCTGTTTCATTTTATTCGTTCTGTTCTTCAGCTCAACAATTTTAGGATTAAAAAATGAATAATTTCTATATATACTTTTGAATATATATTATATATATATATATATAATTTGTTTTTTGAGACAGGGTCTCCCTGTAGCCTCAGTTGGCCTGGAACTCACTATGTAGACCAGGCTAGCATTGATCTCACAGAGATCTGCTTGCATCTGCCTCCTAAGTACTGGGATTAAAGGTGTGTCACCATGCCAACTGTTCCTATTTTTTAATCTGAGTTAAATGAATTATCTCTCTATATTGTCCTTTGGTTTACTGAATTTTCCTACAATAATCATTTTGAATTATTTGTTGGGCAGTTTGTAGATATCTATTTGATTGGGATCAATTGCTGTCATATTATTTCTTCGGTGGCATCATGCTTTCTTGATTTGTCATGTTTTCTAGCCTTGCAGTGATCTCCACATTTGATTAGAACAATTTACTGTTTCAAACTTTATAGTTTGGCATCCATGTGAAAACATCTTTATGAATGAGTAGTTATAAAGGTACCAGATAGGTAGGATAGGGTGGATATATCTCCAGAAGGGAGGTGCACAATGGGGGTTCTAGCCTTGGGAGAAAGAAAAGTAATAAAGTCTCTACTGAACTTCATCAGCCAAAGTCAGAATTATCAAGAAAACCATGATTTCAGATGTCCACAGTGACTCAGGGCTGCTGGGGTCTTTGTGGTGAATGTGGTGGATGTTTCTGATGTTCCGTTTTCCTTTTCCCCTAACAGGAGCAATTTGTAGCTGAAGGAATTCCTCTTGGCCCTCATTCTAGCACATAGGAGCATGTGTTATGGAGGCCCTGGCACTGGAGTTTAGGGCATGAGACCATGTGACACTAATGCAATGTGTGGGATAGGGACACAGTCAAATTTGCTGCAGTAGTGGTACTGATGTGCCAGGCACAGGTCTTACAGAGTGGTCCTGGATCTAGGGCAGATGGCTTATGTGTATTTCTGGAAGAGAGGTGACTTCTTTGAGCCAGTGTTAAAAAGTAGGCTCCAGCTCAGGTGGAGCAGGAAGTCCCAGCAGCATTTAGAAGAGAAGGGACTTGGTAGTGCTCCCTCTCTGGTGGAGGTGCAGGGGTGGTACGTTTCCACTGAAGACGCAGCGCTGGTTCCTTCTGGGTGAGAGTGTGTGCTGCGATGGCTCTTTTGGGGGTTACTGTAGCTTCTCTTTGGTGGGGGAAGTATAGCAATATGGACTCTGTCAGCTGACTTCTAGAAGACCTTGGTGAAAGCTACAAGGTGTCCATGACAGACATGAAGGATGTTGTGATCTTGCTATTATTTTTAAAAAATATTTTATTAATTATTAGTTTTTAATTTTATGTGTAGGAGTGTATTGCTTGCATGTAGGTAGATGCACGTGTGTTGTGCAGTGTCCACAAAGGTCAGAAGAGGGTGCCAGATGGTTGTTAGCTGCCATGTGGGTGCTGGGAATTGAACTTGGGTCTTCTGCGAGAGCAGCCAGTGCTCTTAACCGCTGAGCCACCTCTCCAGAGTTCTTTCTGCTCTTCTTCATGCCAGGTCATGCTAACAGTGCTCCTTGAGATGCCAAAGTGCTCTTGGTTTTCTGTGTGGTCATCCTAGTCTGCGTTGTCTGCTCTACAGTGTTTTTCCTTGTTATACTCTGCAGCACACCCCACGTCTACTCAATGTAGTTATTTATTCATTGCTTTTGTGAAAAGGGAGAAGCTTCGGCATCCTGTAATCTGTCACTTTGCTTACATCACTCCGGTGGGAAAAGTTAACAGTATGGTCCTCATAAAGATTTTTTTCTTGATTATAAATGCTACAGAGGTTTGTAATGGAAAACTTAGAATGTATGAGATATTCCAATCTGAAAAATAACCCTCATGATTCCAACTGTGTGACTATTATCATTAGCTATGTTTTTAGTCTTACTATCTGCATGTACATGGATGCTTTGAAATAGCTATACATAAAATACTTTGCATATTTAATGAAGTGCTGCTTCAATATATATGCTAAAAATTTTTAACATAGTTTTATAATTGCCTTTGATAAAGCAACAACAATTTGAATTGTATTGAGAAGGTTATGTAATTAGGTATGTGAATGCCTAGTCCTCACACTTTCATCATCACAAGAAGTCATGATCTTAAAAATTAGTACCCGTTTAGAGGAGAAAATGTTGCCGTATTATAATTGGTAGTTACATGACCTCTGAAGATGCTGAACTTCAGCCAAGTCTTTATTAAGTATTTATGTCTATTGAACTATATATTTTTATACTTGTGGCTCTAATGCCCAATATTGTATCTGGCATTCATAGCTACTCATCTAATTATTTCTTCCATTGCTACATTACAATTCTAAGAATAAGATTGTTTTTTCAAGATTTTTTCTTTTTAGATATATGTGTGTATCTCTCTGTGGGCAAATGCACACGAGTGCAGGTGCTTGTGGAGGCCAGATGGTGGCATCAGATTCCCTCATGTTAGAATTACAGGTGATTGTTGACTACCCAATGTGGGTGCTAGGTAAAGACTTCCTTCCTGCCATCCCCTTCTCCCCCTTTTCTTTTCTCCATTCCCTCCTTCACTCCCTCCTTCACTCCCTCCGTCCCTCCCTCCTTCCTCCCGTTTCTCCTTCTTCCTTCCTTCCTTCCACCCTCTCTCCCTCTCTCCCTCTTTCCTCCATCCCCTCCCACCGAGCACCGTATCAAGTACAAGTTATCCTATTAGTACTCTTGCACATAGCTGACAAGTGTTTAATATTATGATAGAGGTTGAAAGTACAAGAGGAAAGGGCTTAAACTCACTTGGGGGAGAGGTAGTGTGACATAAAAGTCAGGCATATTCCAGGAATGTACTTGTATTTCCAGCACTAGGCAAGTACAGAAGGGTGGTGTGCACACACACACGCACACACACACACACACACACACACACACACACACACACACAGTCTCTCTCACACACACACATACCCAAAGCACTTTTGTGATGTGGAAATTGGAATGTTACAGACTGAAAGTCAAAATTATCTTGGGCTGTCTCCAGTTCTCTTAATAGCCTTAAAAGTTCTTTTTTATTGAGCTTTTGTAAGTTCATACAACAGTTCTTAGTCAAATTTAGACCCACTTCCCCATCCATGCCCCTCACCCCCCCACACTGGACCTCATGTATTCCACCATATATGTTAAGTCCTATCTAGTCAAGCATTTATACTCAGATGTCCTTCAGTGTAAAATCCTCCACTGGAGTCTAGTCAGCCCATCTAGAAATCATATGTAAGGCATATTCTCCCTCACCCCGTACCAATCAGTCTCCAATAATTCTCAGTCTAGGGCCAGCCCACCACCTATTTTTTTCCTCCCTTCTGGGCCCTTGTTCAAATGAGTTGCATGGGTCCTGTGCTCGATGCCACCATTGCCGCAAGTTCACATGTGCGAGCTTCCAGTGGCCTGAAAGCCTCTGCTTCCCTGTGTTCATGAACCAGCCTTGGCTCTTACAATCTTTCCACCCCCTCTTCTGCAATGGTCCCTGAGTGAGGTGGGTGAGGTTCAGTATAGGAGACCTATCCAAGGATACACATTCTGCAGTCTCTTACTCTTTAAAACTTGGCCAGTTGTGCCTTTTGTCACCACTTCTATATCTGACCTAACATCTTTTCAAGTATCAGGAAAAACTTTTGGAATCTGTTGACTTAGTGGACCACTAGCTTCCACCAACTCCCAAACCAACAATGTCATCATATAGCATCTAAAACCTATAGCAGGGCTCTTCCCTGCTTTACTATGGCCTGCTACCTTCTGTCCCCATCAATATATCTATATACTTGTCATGTGACAGTGCAAATTCATGTACAATCACTTCCACAGTGGAAGATGTTATTCGGGGTAACCTAAATTCACGTTTCTAGGCTATGGTCATTCACATTTGGCTCAGAATAAAGTCTTTCTTACTCCTTTTGGAGCGTCCATTTACCACAAAAGGAAAATACCAAGTACCAGCTGCAGGATAATGCCAGGATGTCTCCAGGGACAAACTGGCTGCTAATCTGTATCTTACATAGGAAAATCTCCTTGAATCTTGAGGAAGAGAATTTTCAACAATATCATCCTCATGCCTAATAAAAATTAGCAGACCTCGGACCATTCCAAGAACTTGAAAAATGTCTGTTCCTTTCTCTGTTGTTTGGCCGCCTGACTCTCCTGTAATCAATGTTGCCTCCTTTCCCTCCCTACCAAACTGTTCATCTAAGAGTTCATACCCTAGGCTATTTTTACTTCTGTAGTCACTGGAACAAAGACCCTCGGCATTGGGTATCAGCCTGCAGCACCCACAGATCTCAAGAGGAGTGACATGCATGGGGACTGCCTGGGAAGCGCTGGGTCAGGAGGCAGAGGGGTGGGAACATGGGCAAGGGCTTTGGTTGTGGTTTCTGTAGAAGGAATGGGTGAGGCAGGCTAGAGGCTTAGGATTGGCTAGTTTGGGTGACTTCAGTGAGGCAAAAGGTGGCCTCTTATTGTCTGGTTCCTGGCTTAGAGGTGATTAGGGTGGCAGTAAAGGCCAGTGGTCAGAGCTCAGCACTGGAAGTCCTGTGGCTCGGGTTCTGAAGTGCTGGTTTGCATTGAAAAGACTTACTGCTTACTGCTTCTGGAAGACTAATCTTAAGATGGGCTGTCTCTCCAGAGTTCAAAAATCTCCAGATGTCAACGCATCAGAATACAAAAAATAGAAGACACGATTGGTGTACTGGCTTATAAATAAGCAATGAGACTGGGATTGGCTATTGGCTCCCTTACTCAAACCCAAGTCCTTAATGTCCTAGGGTAGAAAAACCTCCTGGGTCTAGGTAGGGGGTCTGAGATGACGTGAGGACCTACAGTTGAAACCAGTTTGCTTTTTGTTATAACCTTGTTCAGCCAGTTTATGGAATGAGACCCACCCTGTCTCCTTCTGTATCTTTGTACCTGAGTCTTCAGTTGTCCTGAAGTGTTCCCTGTTCTCTTCAGTCTGACAAGACGTAGGAAATGCTGTGGTGAGACCAGCAGAGAACACAGCAGAGAATCACAGAAGAAAGATGGCCATGGCCTTTGTGGCCTGGCTTTGTAGAAGCACTGCCTCCTCTGGTCTCAGAATTGCCAGTACAAGAAAGGCTGGTTATTTGAGGATTGTTTAAATGTGTTTTATGAAAGATTCTTGAAATGAAAGGGGTGTCTCTTGATTTAATTCCTTCCCCCAACTGAATCAGTTTGGAGAGGGAAGAGGTGCAATGGAGGAGGACTTGGAGCCATGTTGAGTGACTCTGTGACAGCACCACTGTTTCTCTTCAGTCCCATGCTCTGTGTTTGGTCCCAGCATGGGACAGTGGAATTCATTGTCAGAACACATGTGGAAAGGTGAGCAGGAGGCAGGGATTACCAAATTGGATGCCATTCGGAACTGTAATATAGGGACCAAACTGCTGGCTCTTCTCTGAATTTGGGAAGATCACCCTGCGGTCACTTTATACACAAAAATAATTATGAGAGGACCTGTTTTTCATTTACTCAAATTAATTGCCTCCCTACACATGTAGTTCTGAATTATTTACCAGCATTTGGCATTCCTGAAATTTCACAAGCTATCTTTAAATAGTACACTTTATTTTCAAGCACAGCTGAAAAACAGTGAGTATCAATTTTGCCTAAATGTGTGAAAATTATAGTCCTTTTTTTAAAAAAAGTAAAAGCTATTTGGCTTCTTTAAAGAACATCTTTCGCTAGAAAATTTTAATCCTTCGAGTGAAGGCTGCAGAAAAATGAATGTCTTGTAGTTTATATTTGTCTTTCCTCCTGTGTGTGGACATGTTTACTTATGTGAATATTTGTGTGCTAGTTTGCATGTCCCTGTGTGCATATTCATGTAGAGGTCAGAAGTCAACATTGAATGCTTTCCTTGATTGCTTTTCTTCTTACTTTTCTTTCTTTCTTTCTTTTTTTTTTTTTTTCTTTTTCAGAGACAGGATGTCTCACTGAACCTGGAGCTCACTAATTGGCTGGACTGGCTGGCTAGCAAGACCCAGGGAGCCTCCCCGTCTGCTTCCCCAGTGCTTTGTGCAGCATCGCACCTAGTTTTTTGTTTCTTTTTTAAGATTTATTTTTTAAAATTGTGTGTCTCTGTGTGTGTCTATGGAAGAGAGTGTATGCCTGTGAGAGCTGGTGGCCTTGAAGGCCAGAGGCATTGGATCACCCTGGAGCTGGAGTTACAGGTGGTTACATGTAACATGGGTGCTGGGAGCTGAACTCCAGTCCTCTGCAAGAGCTATACATGTCCTTAATTACTGAGCCATTTCTCCAGCTCCACACCCAGATTTTTACATGTGTCCTGGGAATCTGAACTCAGGTCCTTATGCTTATGCAGCGAATACTTTACCAACTGAGCCATCACCTGATCCTAATGAGTGTCTTGTATATTAACATGGTAAAAGGAGCTTTGAGAATGGTAGCATTAGGGCTCCTCTAAATGGATCTCACCAAGAAGATGGAGAGAATTTGCTAAAATGACAAGCATTACATACAAATACCAGAATTGATAGAGTATGATCAACTAGGAACGAAGCTTTCAAAATGACAGAAGCGCTTAATGACAAAACCAAGGAGTGGCTACCTCTGTGGAATTAGTGTTTACTTTTTGATGTTTTACTATCTGATTTCACAATTGTTTAGAACAAACTTATTTTTCTAAGATCACTGTCTTATCATTTAATCAAAAGAAGGATTGGGAGGGTGATTTGCTTTTATGAAATAGTCCCCAAATGGATAACTTTCAAAGTAACTCAGCAAACAATCTGCCTTGTAGACAAATCTGGGGGATAGCATTTGTAATAAAAAAATAATGTCATTACTAGGCTAAAATAAAAATTCCCTATTCTATGTAAGATGCATTTAAATGACAGCTTTCTATAAGACTATATCTGGAGTCTAGGGTTACCCCCTCCCCCACTTGGAAACCTGTGTTAGAAAATTGCCCTCCTGGCAATTAAGGGAAAAATTTCACATCCACAGACTGAGTCAATCATTCACTTATTTTCGAAGGTCAATTTGAGTCTCTAGTAAGATTTGGATGTAGTATTGTACTCCTCACCTGTATGATCTATTACCAGTTATATGTCTATATAACATAGATGGTTTTCTATCAGAAAGGGGGCATCAGCCTTGAGTAAAGCATCAGTTAAGCTGAGGAGAGAGGGAAAGGGATGCAGACAAATGGATGCTAGGCTAAAGGAGTTCTTGTTTTTCATTACTAGCCCCCTGAATCCCAGGATGAGGCACAATAGCATCTTCTGTCTTAGACCATGATAGTCTTTGCAAATTTAATCCATATGGAGTAATTCTTTGTAGTCTCTCAGAAATATCCAACTGAAAGCTTTTAATCAACCCCCAGAAGTTTTAGAATAGTTACTGTGTACTTTTAATAATATACAGGTAGTAAACCAAGGCATCTCCATTTGGCATAATTCTGTTGATGGTAAGATCCCAACCCCACAAGCTGATCTGAATGTCTCATTTAACATTTGACTGCCTTTGATCAGGTAGAACATTTTCACAATTTGTATTTGTGCTCTGGGTAATAAAAATTACATACCATAAATCCCCTTAAAGGTATTTGATCATCCAAGCTTCCAAAGGGTAGAAATTTACAGTTTGTCCTTTATCCTTTATAACTTGGGAATACCTGGGAAGTCACTCAGGGGCAGAACTGGTGGTGAGAGGGAGTGTGTAAGCATCGCAGATCTATAGGTTTAACCTTCTGGAGGGGGCACAATGGGAAATATCAGCACATTCACCTCTCTTTGCTTCTGTAACTACAGCTGAACTTTACAATAACATCTTCTCATGGGGCATCAGAATAAAAGCATAACCTGGGGTATATTTCAGATTACAAAACCCATCTATGAGAAGGTCACTTACTATTCTTATCTTGACATGGTTGGGAAGTAGCTACCTTTTCTCTCTTTTCATCAATTTCTCCATTGTTATTTTCTCCAAATTCCCTTGCTTATGAAATAAATTTTTTGTTGTTGCTGTTTTGAGACAGGGTCTCTCCGTAGCCCCAGCTAGCCTGGAACTCACTATAATAGACCAGGATGGCCTGGTCTATCTCACAGATCCACCTGCCTCTGCCTCTCGAGGTCTGGGATTAAAGGCATGTGCCTCCGTGCCCAGATTCCTATGAATTAAAATCCTGCCACATTGACATCCACTCATTCTTTGGTGCTTTTTGTAATTTAGAAGCCTTATTCTAGGAACATTAGAGTCTGATATTACCCTGATTGATGAGTCTGCCTTCAATCCTTGAACTCTTTACCTTTTCCAGGTTGATTGGTATATTCTATGCGTATCAATACACCTTGTGTGCTGGATAGCTTTAGTGTCAACTTGACACACCTGGCTTGAGGGAGCCTCAATTGGAGAATTGCCTCTATTGGATTGGCCTGTGGCCATGTCTGAGGGGCATCTTCTTGATGAGTGATGTGGGAGGGCCCAGCCCACAGTGGGTGGTGCCACCCCTGGGCAGGTGGGCCTGTGTTGCATGAGAAAGTAGGCTGAGCAGAGCCAGGGGAGCAAGCCAGTAAGCAGCGTTCCTCCATGGCTTGTGCTCCAGCTCCTGCCTCCAGGTTCCTGCCCTGAGTTCCTGCCTTGGGCTCCCTGATGAACTGCGACCTGGGAGATGTAAGCTAAATAAACCCCTTCCTCCCGAAGTTGGTAGTGGTCAGAGTATTTTGTCACAGCAATGAAGAACAAACTAAGACACCTTGTTAGAGTTCCCTAGTCATTCAGAATAGTGCAGAAAATAGGGTGTTGAAACTTAATACATCCAGTAACTTAATACATCCAAAATGCATTTCCTTGTGCTTCATTAGATAGAAATAAATGGATGTACATGGCCAATGATGGTTTTCTATCTCAATATGGTGCAGTTATCTCAAGTGAATATGGTCTTCACTCTATATATGTGTATTCTCCTTTGAAAGTGTGAGAAGACAGAAATAATTTCTGTATAAACAGTGTACTGCTTTCCTTCTGTTACAAATCTCCCTATAGCTAACCAACTATTATTAAAAAAAGAGATTAGCAGATTTAAAAAGACATTTTTACAAACATTGCTCTTGGAATTGTAAATTACAACAAAATTTATTGAGGGTAATTCAGATATTTCAAAGGAGTTAAGAGGTGCCACCTCTTTGTGCTCAATAATTCCATAGTTCTGAATTTATTCTAAAGAGAAAGATCACAAATATGTGAAAGAATTTATATTCCAGGGTTTTTATTGCAAGTTGACAATAGTAAAAAAAAAAACTCCTGTATATGTCCAGCAGTTTAGAGTGATTAAACAAATTATGATAAACACACATGGATATATATATATGTGTGTGTGTGTGTGTGTGTGTGTGTATCTCAGTAGCATAAAATGCATATATATATATGTATAACATTTTGTGTTACTTCTTTGGGTAAGAGATAAAAGGACCAACTGACTCCCCATAACCTTGTAATATTTGTTTCCTAGGGGTATGGAGGAAAATTTTGTTTTCTCTGTTCTATTTTTACTTATTTAGCAACATTTAATGCCTTAAATATGTATTGATTTTTAAATAAGACACATGATATAGAGATTAAAATAAGAGAAACATTTTTTCAGGTTATTCTCAATTAGAGTGATTAGCTGTATTATTCCCTTGAATGGCGGGGGGTGCTCATTTTTCTGGTTATCTGTAAATTTCATGCTTTTATGTCTGTGTGTGTGTCTTTCCTACTGTGAAGCCCTGCTTCTATTGATTTTATTATTTCTTAGTCCAGTTCAAAGTGAGTGAATAAGAGAAAGCAAGGCCAGAGTCACAGGATCTTATTATGGGCTGGATTTGCATACAGCTTTTACTAATAAAAATAGGGGGAGCTGGGCATGGTGGCACGTGCCCTTAATCCTAATCCCAGCACTCATGAGACAGAGGTAGGTAGATCTCTGAGATGAGGCCAGCAGGACTACATATACATAGTGAGTTCTAGTGAGTTCTAGGTCTGCTGTGGCTATAGTGAGACCCTGTCTCAAAAAAAAAAAAAAAAAAAAAAAAAAAAAAGGAAAGAAAAGGGGGGAGAATTTGATTAAACAAAATAACTTTTTAAAGTAACTTATTCTTGCAGAGATTGCTCAAGTGTTAAAAATTAAATGAGAGCCAGCAGCAAATCTGTGTGGTTTCTGATTCCTTGTTTGTCCTAGGAGAGAATTCAGGAGCTTGATGTGCATGAGAGGAAAACTCACACATGGCTTCCTGGGTAGGTAAAGCTTGGTTTATCACAAAGGACTCAAGGTCTTTGTCTTTTTCCCTTAGCTTTCTGCACTTCTGTCTTAATCTCCTCCTCCTCCTCCTCCTCCTCCTCCTAATCTTCATCTTCCTCCTCTTCATCTCTTTCTCCTTCCCCTCTCCTCCTACCTCCTTGAGGTGCTAGTGATGGAACTCAGGGCTTCATGCATGCAAGTAAGTAGTCTTATCAACCGAACTATAACCCAGCTCTAACTTAATCTTTTTCAAAAGTTTCTCAGTCCCTACTGATATGCTTGAATAGTTTATACATTTCAACAATAGAGTGCTGAGCTAGAAATGGACCTTCCATGAGTTGATGACATTTGGCTGGACAATTAGATCCATATGTGTAGTAGAAAGAATCATTCTCCTGTGCATGTACTTCTTGATAGTTATGTAAATATTTCTATTTTCATTGTATACACTATAGCATGGGCCTTGTGAGAGTTTTACTTTGGCTCTAACAGTAGAAAATGTGACAAGAGGGATGAGGCAGAGGGGTACATGCAGCTCAGTCTCTTTCTTCCCCTCCCCTCCCTTCCCTTCTCCTCTCCTCTCCTCTGTTTGACACAGGGTCTCTCCATGTACCTTAGACTGGCCTGAAACTCACTACGTCATTCAAGCTGTCCTCAAATTTGGATCCTCCTGCCTCAGCTTCTGAGCTTTGTGGTTACAGCCGTGTGCTACCATGCTTGGCTGCTTTTATCTTTGGTTAAAATACTTTCTTATAGCATCCCTGTACAGGCCAAAATGAGTCAGTTATTATCAAGTCAATTAACTTAAGAGATATTGTTCTCATTTAGTGCAGTGCTCAATGCCTCACATGATTAAAGTCGTAGAGTTTGAAATTACAGTCCTGTAGTTGCTGTCTCCTTTCTTGTTAGCCTGTTCTGTCATGACTGCATCTCCTCTGTGCTGAATGTATAACTGTTAGGCCCTTCACAGGGAAATGAAATCACTCTAGGAAAGGTGGTACCATCTACCAAGATTCATTCAGGCACAGAGTCTCAAACATTCATCAGCCACAATGCCGGATCATAATGATATAACTCCCACATCCAGGTAGGCACTGAGCAGCTCTGTTGCTGTAATATATTTTCAAACGCATTTAGACTACTTGATATTGGATGGTCTATGTTGAGGAGATTTGCAAGTGACTTTGGAGATGTTAGTACTTCTTCATATCCATGGAAGAACTTTAATATTTGTTTTCTTCTTCTGATCATGAAGCAGATGGTTCTCATCATAGAAAAGTGGGAAAATCCACAGCCAAGAAAAGGAAACCGAAATTTTCTGAAGTCTTCAAACACACAGGTAAATATTTGCTATCAGTCTGCGGTGTTTCTGTCTAGTCAGTTTTTTTCTATGCATTTACGTATTTAGTACAATTGGTATCCTTAAGAATTACATTTCATTTATCTTGCAAACATGATCTCATTATTCCCCACAGTATTAAAATTTCTTCTGGAGTATATTTGACTTTATACTGTTTAACCAAAAAAATCTCAAGAATCCCCCCCTTTGGCTATTTATTTACAGTTGTTAATTATAAATAACAATGTACTGGACATCTTGCATGTACATGTTTGCCATACTCTGAACTTATTCTTTAGGATAAAGTCTTAGAAGTAGAATTTTGATATTGAACAATACGTTTTCAAAAGTTTAAGTTTATATTACCCACGGCATTTAAGAGATCAAATTTATAGAAAATCAGATCCCTTTTCTGGGGGCAATTGTGTTGAAAATGGGGAGATTATAGAGTATTATAACATAAGAATTTAAGCTAGGTTCTGATCATCTGATTAACCATAATGGTTGAGACTTCTGGCAACATCATTTTAACTCCTATGTCATAATTTCCCTACCTTGTGGAATAGTTAAATAATACCATGCTTTTTTTCTTGTGGTCTTTTAAGAAATAATTAAACTAGGCTGATTGACAGGAGGTTTTAAAATACTTTGAAAATTAATTTTAAAAGTGCTGTGGAAGAATAAGCAATGCCAATCTGGTTGTTTTCTTTGTGTTAGGGAACCAAAATCAGATGTTTGGACCTCCAGTAGTTAGAGGTTTGGCCAGGAAAGAGGAGACAATGAGACTGGCCAGAGCAGCATTCACGGTGGAGTATAATTTCAAAAGTATGCTAAGAGACAGAAAGCTCAGCCAAGAATTTATGGCTCGGTCAGAGGCAAAGTTGAGAGCTATCACCTGCTTCAAGGGGGACTCTGGATGAGTTCATATGTATGCATGGCACACTGCAGCAGTCTAACTTTATGACTTTTAATGACTCCGACCACCTAATCACTTGTGAAAGGATGTGCTGGAGTTTGCCTTCACTCAGCTTGACAAGGTGATGGGAGGCATATATCTTCCTTACATGAAAACACTTGTCAGTTGCATCATATTTGGTAAGACAAGCACCAATGTCACCTTGGGGGGAAAGAAAAGTAACTCAGCTGACATCCAATGCATATGAGTTTCCAATATACTGCAACATAGCCTAATTTCAAGTGAAATATGCAAATACATCCTATTTTGTCTGTAGTTCTTATTTTCCTGATGCTTTCTCTAAGTGCCACATCTTCTGCTGATGGAAACATTGTGTAACTTCTTCTGAGCTGATGCATATTTAAATATTCAAGGCGAAGAATTCTTAGCCTTTGAGTAGAAGCAACATGGTGTACGGGATGCAAATCTCCCAGTCACCTGTCCTTGTTTTGTTTGTTTTGTTTTATTTTTGGACTTGGACTGCACTTATATAACTGGTTCATTTTAGTTCAAACTCCTGAATTTTTGACTTTTTATGGATAGTAGGTCAGTGGAGTAAAGTCAGGGCTTATTAGGGTTGAAGACTAAGCTACATGGGCAGCTGAGGGATGGAGGAAGCCATTTGGCATAATGAAGAGTGGATAAGGTAGTCAGATCACAGCTTCATGTGAAGCCTCTTATTGTACTAAATTTTGAATGTTGTTCAAGCAAGCATATCTTATAATTCTTTTTGTGGGCTGATATATTTACTTCATTTTTGATTTCTAAACTACTTTCAGTAGCATGCCTAAACAACTCTAGGTATAAATGTATCTAAGAGGCAAATACTGATTCAGAGGAATGTTCTAAATCAAACTAGTGGGATAGACTGTTTCAAAGTGGAGGAGCTCTGATTCTTAGGGCAAGGGGAAAGTAAACAGGAAAGGGGCTGAAAGGCTTGAGTGTAAGCACTGTACAGCAAGAGAGAAAAGTCACTGAGGTACATTAATGAGAATTCACGATCCATTGCCAGATGGTTGCATAGCATCTCATGGAAAAGGAAAAAGTGCTTTGTTGACCATTGGATGCCAGTAAGTAGACTGTCCATGTTATATTCAGAGAAAACTATCTCCCTATGGAAGACCCTATCTGCAATACAGTTTAGAGTTTTCCAGGTTACCATAAGCATGTTAAACCCAATTCCCTAGAATGATCTTTTTCTGTTTCTTTGTTTTGACTAAATATATATCTTGAGCAACAGCCCAGTGAGCTATGGCAAATTGAAGTGGTCAGCTCCATTGCGCCGTTGCTGCTAGTTATGTATGTGAATATGTGATTTCTGCACGGCCAGTGTGGATTCTTTTCCCCAGTGAAGTGTGCCCACTCTAGAAGCAAAAAACACTGAGGGTTTGCTGATCTGTGTAGAGCAAAAGAAAGTTTTGTTAAAAATGGATATCACCTTATTTGGAGTTCAGTTGTTTTGTTTCATGAAGAAATGAAGCCAGCTCATATGCTGAGCTAACTTGTTCTCTCTCCACTCAGCAGCAGGAATACCATTGTCATAACCCAATTCTTCATTAACTACATCCATTCACTGCCCATGAAAACAGTTCATGGTAACTATAGTTTTTAGAGTGTCAAGGAACAAAGTCTTAGCTGCCTGCAACTGTCCCAGCAGCAGCCTGAGTTGTGTATGTAATAACACAATATTTTCATTTATACTGCTACACACTATAAAGAAAGTGTACTCTTAATCCCAGAAATCTCCAGAACTGGAAGACCCAATGTGAAAATACTGTCCTAGAAAATAATAGGTTAAAAAATATATCTGAAAAATTCATTATAGTACAACCAAGGATAAAATGATATGTGACCATTCATAGAAATATGCTTACCCCTCCCTTTAAAGCTAATAATCAGAGTATGTAAAAGAAGACCACAGAGTTTACCATGTTAATGAAAACATCCACTGCTCTTTGGGGCTGGGAGGCCATGTTGAATGATTTCCAATTTCAAAACTTTGTTTTTTTCAAAAACTTAAAATCATAGCTATGTGATATTAATATTATTAATATCATCTCCTTTTCAAAAGTTGATAGAAGTCAGAGTCTAGTGATTATTCAAGTATGAATTTACATTTGAAAATTAGCAGTCTCTTGAGAATAAAGTATCACTGCTAACCTGAGATGAAATACATGTTAAGGAATAAACTTCACTCATCATGCAAGTGTCTCCAAGAGAGCTGGGAGGAAATGATCTACTTTTGAGTCTATTGTGTCATTTCTTCCACATTTGATCCATCTGTTACATGTTTCCAGCACTTGCTATTGTTCGGTGGTAGAGGAGGAAACAGACTCGCGCTGGATGTCACATGGCTGCTTGGGGTAGTCATGAGCAACATTTTCTTCTTGTATGAAACAATAACATTTAAATTTTGTGGTTATGTATCACGAGTGTCTGACAGCAGAAACCATTGTGATTGGCAGGCAGTAGATTAAATTTATGGGTTTTAGGCTTTTTTTTTTTCTTAATAAGGATACCTTGAGAAAGTCCAAGGGAAATGAAAGTCAGTTTTGTCATCTCACATGGATTTCAAAGGCAGGGGGCTACACCAGGGCTTGAAAGGTCTACATCACACTGCTGCTGTCTAGCCATACTTGACAATGAGACATACTGTATTTGCTCACGGTGCTGGAGTTTATCATGCAAGAAGAGTAATTATATTTGAATTGTGTCAGCCAGCCACCCTAAAATGAAGGAACGTCAACGAATGTTGCTCCAAGGAGAAGGAGATTATTAGTTATAATTATACTCAGTGTCCAAGAAAAATGCTTCATTTCCTCATTCTGCTGCAAAGAGGAGAGGGGGGAAAAACCAACCAAAAATTTCTCAATACTTCTCAGTATTTTTTAAAACTTTTAAGATGGTCATTTGTTATAGAAATTTCAGATAAGCTCTCTGGTGTGACCATTTAACTGTCTGGGGATTTGGTCAGTCTGTACATAATTTTATAGTCTTAAAAATAGATAACACATAATACATCATTAGATTTCTCTTCTTTGCCATTTCTAGACAATCCTCTAACAGGGAAACATTAGACAATGGGACAATATTTCTTAATTCACCTAACTATGGTTTCATCTACATAGTGCAAAGGTATAAGATATATCTTTAGAGCCACTCATGAATATGGTGATTGATTTATAATTCCAGGCAAACTGTTTGAGATGATGAAATGAATACCTTAGAGCGTTGTTAAGGTCTTTCTGTGTGTGGCCAGTGAGTGCTACCTAGACTTAGCTTCCACTGATTAAAAAAATACGCATTTTTGCGGTTTATGGCTATTTGAGACTTTTTAGTTTTTATGCTTATTTTTATATTTCATTTTATTGTTTCCATAAATGGATTAGGAAAATTTAGGGATTATCAGTTTTTTGGTGAGTTCTCTTTCATAGTGGCTGATATTTGTAACTTCTTATTATAAATTTGGGGTAACATTCTCAGTTCAGCAATTTTAAAAATAATGTTGAGATGATCACGTGGTTAATGGACTTTGATTATCCCTGAAATAGTTATTATTGTTCCTACATTATGAGAATCAGTTTCATTTGTAACTATTGACATTTGCATGGTTTTGACTTCTCAAGACAATTTCATCCAGTCGGTATTATAGGTAGTGGTAAGATGAGTACAGATAATGGATTTTAAAAGGGATAATGTTGATGTACTTGCTACAACAACAAATTAGCACTTGACATTTTCATGATTATTTAAATCAACTTCCTATGCAGTGAAGACACTATAAACAGGGTTTCTGTGAGCATCGAGACACATACTCCTTTGTGGATCTGTGAGGACGTGTATTAGAGGGAAAATTGTTGCTGTGGATGTGTGTTAATTTCCTTCTAATAAAGCCTCTCCCTCTAAATATTGGCTCATGAATGAACACGTGCTGGATTTTTGAGATTACCTAGAGCTTTTTCTTCTACTCATTTGGCTTTCATAATCAGATTAACAGATGTTTGGGGAATAAAATATACTCCTATTTCTTCCCTTTATATAACTTAATTAGGTATCAGTATAAATATTCTTAAATGTAGTTCATTTTTTTTAAAAACTTCAAAATAGGGGCTGAGTAGAGTGAGCACTTGTCTCGCATACTGAAGCCTCTGAGTGGGTGATGTCCCCAGCACAGCACCCTTCACCCCCAAAGAACTCCAAGATTTGCAATTAAAATTGAGTAGACTTTGTATTAAATAGTGTAAAATTTATTTTAGTATTATAATCACTGTTTATGTTCACAAGTAGAATGTCTAGTTGGGGTGATTTCTGCATCTACTTAGATTACTGATAAAGTTATTTCGGTCACGTGATTTCTCACTTACATTTGTTTGCTATGCTGCCCACTGATACAGTAAACAGCAACACAGAGTCCAGACTGAACGGTTGTGCCTTTCGTGTGTCTGTAACTACCAAGTTCTTTGTTTTCTTCTTAGTCGGTCCTTAGACTTCGTCACACTTTATGTTCTGTTTTTCAAATTCAATAAGCAATCCAAGATGAGAAAGGAAGTTTGCTGAATGACATTACTCACTGTCTACTATAATCAAACCTCGTTGCCTGAAGAGTCCCTTTTCTGATGATTCCTAGGCCCTATGACATGATGTCTTTTATTTATTAGAGACATATACTTTGTACATCCAGGAGAGAGGGGTCTGTTGACGATGTGGGGCTCGAGGTGGCAGGGGAGGTGGGAGCAAGCAAGCAGTGGAATTTTTTTTTAATTTTATGTGTTTATCTTATGTGTATGCGTGTATTGCCTCCATGTAGGTAAGTGCACCTGTGTCATGCAATGCCTACGGAGGTCAGAAGAGGTTGTTGGATCCCCTGGGACTGGAGTTAGGGACAATTGTTAGCTGCCATGTGGGTGCTAGGATTCGAACCCAGGTCTTCTGCAAGAACAATCAGTGTTCTTAACCACTGAGCCATCTCTTCAGCCCCACAAGCAGTGTTTACATAGATAAAGAGTCTCTCTGATTGATTTCTGATGAGGAATCATGAATTTATGAAATTATTTTAAGTGCTGTTTCCTTTCATGTTTTATTCTCCTGTCTTTTCCAGTGTGTCTGTACTCTATCAAGAAGAACTACAATAAAATAATCGTAAAAGAAAACATTTAACTTGGTCATAAGAAAGCTGTCATATGGATATTTTAGATAAAACATAAATAACCACTTATTAGGAGATTTGACTTATATTTTAATATAGTATCATTCAATTTTTTCTTATATATAACAGAAAAAAATTCAAACATTCTGCTATACCAGAGCTGTATAGAAATGCTCTGTCCTAACTTTATTGAATAGAAACAGTGACTTTTCTATTTCTATTATAACTTTTCTTAGACTTCCTTAAAAAATTTAACCAATATTAACATTGATTTATGTAACACTTATTAAACCACCCCTTAGAGACTAAATTTTTTAACATTTCATAGGAATAACAATAATAAAAATCCAATGCTTTAACTTTTAATGTACATCTTATTAATGATTCCTAATTCCCTCTTTGGATTTGAAAAGTCCTTTTGACATGTTGGGGCTGGGAATGGTTATTAATTCATTAGGGAATGGTGGATCCAGTCTTAGACTCTTCTGCCTTTCTTTGGTCCTGGGAGCCATGGGGAGGGAGGAGGAGGGATGAGGGGAACAACAGGGAGGGAAGAGGGAGGCAGGGAGACAAAGCCTGGGAGGGAGACGATGACATTAGAGGTGACACATAGCTATCATGAGCCTCCTCAGACTGAAGGGAAGAATAATGAAGTTTCCCCTGCCTTCTACAGCCCGAGGACAACCCTTTGGCCACATCACCTTATCTAATCCCATTTTCTGTGTGCTGCATGTCATAATCTGTAAGGCACTGGTTCCAAGAGAAAACACTGAATCCAAACAGTGCCTGGGTCTTGTATTTATTTGTACTTTAAAACTACATTGTGTGGGAAAGCTTACTCTTAAGGGTGGGAGGACATCAAGAAAACAGTACCATGAGTATATGTTGACATGAGTATGTTCGCAGAGTGATTGGGCTCAGCAAACTTTAAATCTAACTCGGATTTATCATGACATTTTATCAATGAGAGAAAAGTGTGTGGTCTCTTTAAAAAGTTTCTATGAGAACCCATTCATGTTAGGATTACTTTTGTTTCATGCAGTTTAGGAGTCCCTGCAAATGACTGTGCTAGACTCTAGCTGACCCTAAGTATGCCAAGATCTGAGAGACCTCCTGGGCTACAGCCAAGTGATTTGGTGTGGGAAGGTGGCAGGACCATTTTCCCAGAGGCTGGGATCTGGAGGCAGCTGTGAAAGGCTGCAGGGTTATACACTTACATTGCTTGGTTCATGAAGAGAAAGGGTAAGAGCCAGTAAGAAGCATCTGTGCACCCATCACATCAAAGTAACCTGGTGAGTACCACTGTTAATCGCTGAATTAAATGATTCTACAAGACACAGCAGAAGGCTTAGAGGTATGCAAAGTCTGTGTGTGTAGCTTGAAGGTAGGAGTAGTATTTGTAAACTGTGAGTTGCAGTCAGAGAAAGCCAGATAGGACCTAAGGCAGCAAGATGATTCTTGAGTGTGATGGTAAGGAGGGAGGAGACAAAGGATTGGAAAACAGGCAGATTTCTGGGAACAGTACTGATGTCATCTGGCTGTAAAGGAGTGTACTTGCCAAAAGAAAAAAATGTTGGAACTTTATTTTACAAATGTTGGTTAACCATCAACAGCTGTAAATACCTCACTGATACAGAAAAATGCTGTGAATGTTTTAAAGAAAGTCATTACAATTCTATAAGCAATTTGTTTACTATTTACCTCTTTTAAATATTGACCAGTAGGAATACGTGAAGAATTTATTGTAATATTTTGTTAAATTTCATTTTTCTTGCAACCATAAAACAAAAATAACTTGTTCTGAGCTAGGTTATTTACTTAGGAATAGATTATATTAAAGTAGAATATTAATAGTTAAATAATTTGAAAAATAATAAACTACAGAATGGGTTTAA
>NW_008332402.1:337205-339538 GCF_000622305.1 Nannospalax galili
TGCTTATTTCACCAACATTTTGTTTGTTTATGGTCAAGTTGAGTGGATCTAATTTCTTTATTGGTTCAGTTCATAGGCTACAAATTTACTTTATGTAATTATGTAACAATTCAAAAATATCTGATTCTCTTTTGGTTTCATAGACTTTCTCTGAGGAACTTTAGAGTTGGTTTGAAAATTCCACAAATAGACATTAGGCATTTTACAGTCATTCTGCCCACTGAAGTAGTAATAAGAGTCCTGCACTTAAAAAATAAAGTTGGAATAGAAATAAGAAGAAAACATCTGCTGATCCAAAAGTAAACATCTAATAACTTCGTTAAACTGCTGACTGACTGCTAAATCCTGTAAGGGCATCATCATCCTGTTCCTGGCCTGGAGTCTTTGCTCCACCCAGCCGGTGAACTTGAATGAATGATAAGCCGTCTTTCCAGTGGGAAACATTCTTTTTAGTCAGCATTTTTCAACTCAGATTATAATTTAGATTCATGATTATTTTATCCTTTTACAAAGAAAGCATGAGCATTCCACAGATCATTCTAGAATTCTATCAATTCTCTGTTTAATGAGATTTTGGCTCACCCAGTACAGTCCCCTTTCTGAAGAATTAAAGGACATCTCAAGGGATAAACAAACAGAATTACTCGTGTACATTACTAAGTAATTCCCCATTTAAAAAAATGACAATTTTGTAGTAAGGCCTCAGGTCACCTCATCTCAAAATAGTATGAGAAATGTAACAGGTACAAGTTTATAATTTCTGGAAAATTTTGGATTCAGATGTAGGGTTCATTTTAATACTGTTAATGGCTATTAATAGCTATGTGATCTCTTGGGTAATTCCATTTTTGCTTCCAGATTTCAGATTACTTATTTCCAAAATGAGGGCAGGGGAAGGGCACCCTGAGAATCTTACATTCATTTATTCACTTCTTTATCTACTTATTATGTGTGTATGCAAATGAATGTGCCATGGTGTGAGTTTGGTGATCAGAGGACAATTTGTGGGAATTACTTCTCTCCATCTACCATGTAAGGCCCAAGATTGAACTCAGGTCATCAGGCTTGGCAGCAAGCCTCAGTCATCTCAGGGGGCCCAAGGGACCCCAAGGTCTTTTTAAATTGTGAAATTTAATGATATAGAGTCACATGTTCTTAACTTTATGCAGAAAACTCTAGTTACTTTAGTAATGTAATTGAAAGTTGCTTTTCATTTCAAGCTCTCAGTGTTGTTGAGAAAGCCCAGGCTTCTCAGTGATTGACTATTTCATTTGGTCTTGTCTCATTATCCTATAGTTTTCTTAAGTAAGAAAGGATAATGTATAGTAGCTTGAAGTGATTTAGAAAACACCAGTTTTATCTGGAATCTATTGGTTGCAATTGCCCAGACACCACTTCAAGTGATCTAAAAGTAAAATGTGGAGAACTTTTTAGATTTTCTAGTTATCCATTCAAGGATGGATCTATATTCCAATAGACATAGATTCAGGCATCCAATAATGTCTACAGGGCTTTATTTCTTTACTTATCAGCCCCATTTTCTTATTGGTTTAGTTTTTAGCAAGGTTGTTTCCAATAGAGTGAGAAGAGAAGCCCGAAGAACACATCCTTTTGAATTTTAATAAAGAAGAAAAGTCCTTTAAGAGCAAACTTACAGTGAAAATTATCAATATGAAGTATTTGCTTTGTCTTTTTGGTAATAATGAGCTCATCCAATCACTGTGGCCACATGGCAAGTCACATGACTGTTGTGCAGTCACAGGCAGGTCCAGATAACTAACCCAACTCTCCAAAGAAAAGAAAGATATTCTGTGATGGTTACCTTTAATGGTCAACCTGACACAACCTAAAATTACCTAGGAAGAGAGCCTCAAAGATGAATTGCCTAAACTGAATTGGCCTGTGGGCATACCTATGAAGAATTATCTTATTTAAGTTAATTGATATGGGAAGACCCAGCCCACTGTGGGTAGCACTGTTCCCTAGGCAGGGGCTCCTGAACTGTGTAAGGGAAGAAAAAGTGAGCTTTTGACGATGGATGTGATATGACTAGCTATTTGAGGCTCTTGCCTTGTCTGTGCCAGACTGAAGGGCTGTAGCCCGGAAGTGTCACCTGAAAAAAAAAAATCCTTTTTCTCCCTTAAGGTTTTTTTTTTTTTTTTTTTGGGGGGGGGTTTCACACAAGAATTTTTTATGGGGCTGGAGAGGTGACTAGAAGGTTTAAGAGTACTGGCTGCTTTTGCAGAAGATTGGGGTTCAGTTCCCAGTACCCACACGGCAGCTAACAACTGTCCTTAACTCCAGTTCTAAGGGGATCTTATGCCCTCTTCTGG